>NW_005434642.1:347020-403985 GCF_000315625.1 Guillardia theta CCMP2712
AGGTATCCCAAGACTTGGTGTCTTCGCATGGGGCGGAGCTCCAGGAAACATCGGGGGTAATTTGCCTTTACACATACCGGGCAACTCTCCTATTGCACTGCCGACGCTCTCGATACCACACCCCCCCCTCCATATACTTTTATTGTAGGTAGATAATGAGGGAGGGAGGGAGGGCACAGCCTGCAATGTTTGCTGAGGTAGTTTGGAGATTGGGAGAGGCGAGGCTTGGGGAGGAGAGGAGAGGAGGGGAGAAGTATCGGGACAAAGTAATAGGACATCGACGATAGAGGAGGATGTATGGTTGGGGTTGTATCAAAGGATCCATGAAAGTCTCTTGCTTGATGCACGAGATGAAATCCTTGAGATAGAAGGATGAAATCGATTCCTTCCTGATTATCGATCGTGCCCTCTCATGCAGGCACCGCCAGGAAATCGTGCAGAAACGCCATGTCGTACATTTTCAAGAGTCAGGGGAGAGACCGGCCCACCGTGACTGAGTTCACTTCACGACGTTCGCAGACAGCAGGTGAAGTAATATGATCCTCCTGAAGTTCGAGTGACCTCTCCTCTCCTCCCTTCCCCTTCCTCCTCCAGCTTCGATATGGGCAACTCAAATGACCACAAAACAGCCCATTTACCAGCAAGGCGTCTACTGCGAATCTGCCTTGCGCAGAACTGTGAGCAGGTCCAAGAGCAGAGCGTCCATGATGGAGGAGCAGGCAGTGCTCACGAGACCACCCACTCAAGACGATCTCTTCAGCGCTTCTCAGAGCAAATCTTTCAAGGTCGGCTCTTCCCGTCCCAATAGCCAACTGTCGTGGACGAGGCCTGCGTCTAGCATGTCTTGGCACTCAGCTCCTGACCTCCTTCCTCTCCAACGAGACTCTCGTCCCACCAGCGCGCTGAGCATCAGCCGTCAAAGATACGAGACGCGTCCCGCCGGTGCTGCTTCGCAGTGGGGGAGGGGCGGGAGGACTGAACTCTGCTCGCAGGGCTGAGCCGGTCAAGAGTTGGGCACGAGCTCGGGTTCAACATGGCATCGAGACAGGCGCTGGTGGAGGAGGGCGGGGAGGGGCAACAGGCGCTACTTGGCCCCCAGCCGATGACATTGAGATTCGTTCCAACACGTCCCACGTACCTTCTCAACCTGGTAAGTTCGATCTTTGTGGAGGACGACTTGCAGGCAGAGTAATCCCTTGCGCTTGCATCAGCAAAAGTACTCCATGGTCACTGGATGCACCAAGGTGAGTCGCCCTGAGTCGGAGAGCAGCGCGCTGACATCACGAGCAGCACGTCCCAGGCAGAAGATTCGTCGACTTCATGTCGAGGAATGATAGCGGCCTGATGGCCCGGAGGCAGATGTTGGAGGACGTGGGAGCCCCGCAGACTCACTTTGCCAACACGACCAAGTGCATCTATCCGGCTTCTATCCCCTTCAAGATGCAGGTTGCGCTCGCTCGCTCCCCTGACCCTCTGTTGTGGTCTCAACGGCTGCTGCAGGTTCGGTACAAGGGAGGAGGAACCGCTTATAACGAGTTCAACCTGATGCCCTCTTGATGAGGCGGAGAGGAAAGGGGGAGGAGGAGAAGGTCCTGACTTAGATGAAAACAATAAATTTCAAGAAGAACGGTCGATGCCCTGACTTTCTATGTACACGGTGATGGCAGTTAAAATTGATTCCACTCGTGACGAGGATCCCTGGTGGACCTCGGTCAGGATTATGAATAAGCAAAGGGATTACGCACGTCAAGTCGCTCCCGTCTGGAATGTCAGACGGAATCTGCCTGAGGTTGCCAAGCTCCTGGAAGCAAGTCGCATGAGTGGAGAAAGGGTCGAGGTAGGAAGTTAGATGGATGGGAGGAGGGGGGGGGGAGGGGGGAAGGATGTGCGAGGAGGAAAAGATGCAAGGACGGCAGAAGGACGGAGTGATTTGCATGACGAGGTACCTCATAGTAATAGCCCCTGCGAGGACCCTCAAACTCCAACTTCTCCTCGCTCTTGTTCTCTGCCTTGCCCTTCCCTTGTGAACTTGAAGTCTGGTTTCCCGACGAGGAAGGGTCACTTTTGGACTTTCCTGACACGGGGATCGATGCGACGTAGAGCGACGGAGGATTGTTCTTCGAGGAGGACGTTGGATCCCACCGCTCCTTCATTGCGAGGGTGTCCAAAGAAAGCAGCGCCTGCAAGTGTCTCAGACCACCATCAGCCTCACTAACCGTCCTGACCTCTTGGATGTGAATCTCGTTGGGAGCCAAGGCCCTTGCCCTGTCCATCAGGAAGTACGCGAGGGTGAAATTCCTTCCCGTGAGCGCCTCCGCCAGCGCGTTGTAGCACAGAGCCCCAGGGTGATCGGGCTGCAGCTTGAGAGCTTGCCGGAACAACCTGCGAAGGAGGGTGTGAAGGGGACACATTGCCATGTCATCTTCACCGCTTCGCTGTCGGCATGTCCTGCTTGCTGTCCATCATGTATGACCCGATGTTCAAGACTGCAGTAATTACAATCAAGTCAACCCCTTGTTGTTGTTGTTGTTGTTGTTGTTGTTGTTGTTGTTGTTGTTGTTGTTGTTGTTGTTGTTGTTGTTGTTGTTGTTGTTGTTGTTGTTGTTGTTGTTGTTGTTGTTGTTGTTGTTGTTGTTGTTGTTGTTGTTGTTGTTGTTGTTGTTGTTGTTGTGAAGGAGGAGGAGGAGGAGGAGGAGGAGGAGGAGGAGGAGGAAGGGAAGAAGAGGAAGTGGACCTGTGTCAGGATCTGTAGGAGCGAGCTCGTAGGCCTTCATCAGGCAATCCTGCTGGGCTGTCAGCTCAGAGATTACTGCATGAGAGTTCTCTTTCCTCTGCTGAGCACGTGTAGTTCAGATCGCTGCTGTCCATCTCCGCGTACAAGGTAGCAAGGCTGTTGAGCACGTCGACGTTGTTGGGGTCTAGCTGGAGAGCCGACTCGTAGAACTGTTGAGAGTTGGTCAGCTGGGCGCTAGCAGAGATTCTGGGGTTTGCCTCCTTCGCCTGTATTTTGTGGTTTGACATGTTGGTGAGATGGTTGTGGTAGAGCTCGCCGAGACGAAGCAGCGTCTGGACATGCGAGGGGTTGGTCTCCAGCGCCTTGCAGGTGAAAGGATTAGGTGAGCCTGCATAGCCCAGCTGGAGCTCACCTGATAAAGCAGCGACTGAACCTCGCCAACGTCTTCTTTTCCCTTGAAAATTAACTTTGACAGCTGCAAGCAAGCAGTCAGCGGTGAGTGGACGTAGGAAAGTGTCGTCACCATGCAGATTGCGTCACAGTTTGTCTCTTCGAGGGTGAGGGCCGTCCGGTAAAGAAACTCAGCCTTCACTTCCTCGCCAAAAACATTCTTCGCAAAAAAGAAACGATCACAAGACAGGTATTGCTCCCTCCCCCACTCAATCAACCTCTAGCAACATGCCATAATTCAGAAGGTTTGCTGTGTTGGAGGGCTGCAGCAAGGTAGCAGTCTCGTACAACTTTGCGGCTCGCTTGATATCATCTGTGATCTTCTTGCCCATACGCTTGTCCACGTGATCCAAATAGAGCATCGATGCATAGTTTCCGAGCGTGGGGAAGAAAGAAGGATTTAGCCTGCGGCAAGGATCAGAATCTCTCCATCCGCATCTCCAACCCCCAACGTCAATGAAAGCTCGTAGTGATGCGCAGCTTTCGTTCTGTTCCCAAGTTGCTGGTGCAAGTAAGCCATTCCATAATGCGCCCGGTGATTTTTGGGATCAGCCTGCCAGGGATCAGCGGCAACATCAGCTACTTTCTCGCTCTCTTCGACTTACCTGGAGAGCAGAATGGTACAGCCCGTAAGCAGCTTTGAAGTCCTTGAAGTCATTGAGGCACAAGTTTCCATACCTAGTCACAATGAAGGAAAGAAACCATACAGAGTTTACGTTTTACCTCACCAACGTCATGCAGTGTGATGGATTTTGATCGAGTACGGCTTCAAAGATTTCCTTGGGGAATTTTCATTGGTTCCAGCGGATAAATCCCTCCCTCTCTCCTCCCTTTCTCCCTTCCCCCTCCTCTCCATCCCTCTCTTCCTCCACATCTTCCACCATCCACTACCTGTGATTCCGCAGGTTTTCTTCGGAACTCATTCATAAGTTCGCCGTACTCACTACACGGAAATACTTGTAAGCGTACGAAAACTCAACGACAATCGAACTACCTTAGCGCTTCAACGTCGTTCGGGATCAACCTGAGCGCGTCTTCAAAGAGATCGATCGCATGCCTCATCATGTGTCGTTCTTCCTTCTCGAAACGAGCATACTGAAAAGGGAGGGCATCAGCACTGTCCTTGAAGGTCGATCTTTCCTCTCTCACTTTCATGATCATGGCAAAGTCGTTTGGATTGATATTGAGAACGCCCTCATACATTCTTGCCACCTCCGCCTCCTGATTCTCGTCTCAGTCCTGGCCATGCAGCATGAAAGTCGACCTGCTCTTTGACCAGCGTTGTCCTTCTCGTTCCATCCTCGTCGGTGCTCCTGCAGAGCAACACAAGGGAGGACAGTGTGAGGGAGCGAAATGAAGGCAAACTGTTCGTGAGAACCATGGGCCATCAGGGGATGCCCCGATTTGGAACAACGGACCAAGCTCCTTCTCCAATTCTGTTCACGCGAATGGCTTCAGGACCCTGAGAAATTGACAGCAGGAGACCAGACCTTCTCTACGCTCTTCGTCTGCAGCGAGTTGCTCTTTTGGTTGATCGTCTATCGTCATATTCTTGATATTCTGACCAAATCTGAGTTACATACTACCAGCACAGAGAAGATTCAAATTTCTACCTGCAATCTTTTCCGAGCTCTCTTTTCAAGGAGCTGTATCATTTCTGGGCTTAGGTTCTGTGCAAATTTCAGAATATTTGTATCGATAAGAAGTAATCAATGAACATGCGATATTTGCTCTTTTGCTTGATCTATCTCGTTCTGTGACATTGACTTGATCTTGTCCATGTTTGCACGATGAATGTCCCACATTTCCTTCTCGATTTGTTGTTGTTCTCGAGATGCTGTTTTTTCCAATTCCTTTCCTTCGATGTATGCTTCTGCAAGCATGCGATTTGTTTTATCGCTCGCTTTGGAGCCTTGTGCTTGCTGTTCATTCATAGTTGCATTCTTCGCTTGGGAGTCATCCTCGTTCATGAAATCTGTCAGACTTACCCCATATCTGCATAAGTTTCAGTCGTCAGAGCCAGAGATACTATGATGTCACTTGTCTAGCAGCATTTCATCCAGCTGGTCCATCTTGTGTACGAAGATCGAAGCAATCTGTTCCGCACTCTCCACCTTTGAAGCATTGAAGACCAAGTAATACTTCCTCAAGTTCTCTACGAGCTCTTTCACTTGCAGTCTGCTAGATCCGGTCTTGCTTGGTATGGTAGAGACTGCTGCAGAACTGAAGCTCGTCTGGTTTGTACCATTCACCTCAAAACGTTGTGGAAGATGGAAATTTTCCACTTTCTCAGTGAAACTTTCTTGCGAGCGGAGCTCTGGTGGATTTTTCTCTGGGTCTGTTTCTCCGGGCATTGCATAATTTGCTCTCATCACTTCTACAAAGTCTTTGAGTTGCTCGTTTTCCTCTTGCAAGATTGAGTCCGGGAATTCTTCACGTTGGACTCTGAAAGTCATCTCCCGTTTGAGCCCATGCTGGGTACAAGCATCAGTCTAACACTCAGAGCAGAAGTCATCATTTCACCTTCTTCAAAAACTCGTCAAACTTCGACTCATCCAGAAATCTGCTGGGACTTTTGGCTTCTTCGTTTGCATTTTGAGCTTCAGGCGGGTGCCGTTCACAAAACTTCGATTCTGAGGAAAGGTGCTGTCTCATCTCGTCTGTTGAAAGTTTTGACGCATCTATCCTAATTGCATCTTCTCTTTCATGCGTATGACCAGCGCATTCTTGTTGACCATCACCGTGTGTGGTTTCACATGGAGATGGTTGCAGGTTCTCAAACTCTTGATTGTTCGTATGAAATGATGTGTTATCAACAAGCTCTTCATCCTTTGAGTGCGCCTTATGATCTCCCGCAGGCAGATGTTCTTCTTTCACTCCTCCTCTAGACTCTCTCGTGTGTGAGATCTCGTCCGAATCCTTGTTATAAGCGAAGTCGAACTCGTCTTCTGGATCAATATCGGGCGGTTTTATGTCAGCGAAGGGATTTTCGAGCTTCGGACAAAAAATCTGCTGCCTCTTCTGGTGCGCTCTCTCTGGCACTGCGGATGCATTGAAGAATTCTTCTGGACTTACCAGGTTGCCTTCCAGAGTCTGGCAGTCCATGTCCGAGTCCTGTCAACACATCGAACATGTCAGAACAGCAACGACTCTCACGGGTGGCGTTCAACTCCTACCGTGATGTCAAGGTGCAAAGTTTGCACACGCAGAGGAGCTCTCTCCTCTGTCTCCTCCTCGACACCACGGTAGAAGGGCTGGGGATACGCAACATCCTCCTCGAAGCCAGGGTAGGAAGCCTTATGGTTACAACTAAACTCCGACACTCCTCCCATCCCTTCATCTCCTCCGCCACGAAGCTTGAGGATTCTCGCGACATTCATCAAGCTCTTTGCAGCATGCTGGCGCTGCATATCCGGAGGAGGCGCCGGCATGCTCGACTTGCAAGCCGCAAGCCCCAGCAGCAGCACTGCCATGAGCCGCATCCCTGCACCCGGCGGCCTAGCTTGCACTCACACACAGGTTTTGCACTTACAAGTGCTGTGACCGCAGCCCCGCTCAACTCTCTCGAACTCAAGTTAAAAAAACATTCAAACTGTCCGCGGCTTGAAACTCCGAGATCCGATCATCAGTACGGCCCGAGCCGGCGGCCACCGTAACGGTACTATGATGCGGAGACTCTCCGAGTACTACAGTAGTACTAGTCTCCGAGGCTCAGTCTAGTAAGCCTCGGATTATTCCGAGTGTCGGAGCCTGCGGCCGCTGATGATCTGCCATGATCGGATGATCATCTGAGTCGGGCGGCCACGGTTGGCATCGGCGCACTAGCCGCGCAGTACGGGCCGGGCTGCCCTGAGGCGGCGGCGGCGGGCCGCGCCCGGGCCGGCCGCCCGGTGCCAGGCTGAAGTCGCCCGGGGCCGGGTGCCGCGCGGCGAGGCGACTCGGCGAGCCCGGGGGTGCAGCCTAGCCTAGCCCTCTCAGTGGTAGGCTAGTACGAGTCCGAGCGACCGTCCGATCGGCCCTGATCATCGGAAGCTGATGTCTGGATCTGCGGCTAGGATTTCAAGTCACATCCTGGCCTCCGCCGTCCGATCGGAGCCTGATCCGACGAGCCGCAGGCGGGCTCCGGGCCTGCCAGGCCCCGGCGGTGAGCCTGCTGAGTCACGCCGCACGCCGGGGGCGCGCGTTCCGCTCTCTGAGGCGGGGTGCCAGTTTTCACTCTAGAAGCAAACTGACACGTTGCGTGTGTATCGGCGAGATCCATGCCAAGCAGCGAGAGGTCGCGCAAGAGAAGGAAGGTGGAGGGCTCAAACCCCGGGGGAGACGAGCGTAGAGAACAAGAGCTAGGTGCTGACAAGATAGACCAAAAGAGGAAAACAAGGAGTCTCTGCGAGCACAGGCGGGTCCGATCACGATGCAAGGCGTGCGCGGGGGGGAGCATATGCGAGCACGGGCGGCAGCGATCATCATGCAAGGCGTGCGGGGGGGGGAGCATATGCGAGCACGGGCGGCGGCGATCGCAATGCAAGGCGTGCGGAGGCAGCAGCATATGCGAGCACGGGCGGCAGCGATCGCAATGCAAGGCGTGTGGGGGGGGGAGCATATGCGAGCACGGGCGGGTCCGATCACGATTCAAGGCGTGGGGAGCGTAAAGACATCGTACTCTGGCGGCGGCGATCGCTATGCAAGGCGTGCGGGGGGGGGAGCATATGCGAGCACGGGCGGCGGCGATCACGATGCAAGGCGTGCGGAGGCAGCAGCATATGCGAGCACGGGCGGCAGCGATCGCAATGCAAGGCGTGTGGGGGGGGGGAGCATATGCGAGCACGGGCGGGAGCGATCACGATGCAAGGCGTGCGGAGGCAGCAGCATATGCGAGCACGGGCGGCAGCGATCGCAATGCAAGGCGTGCGGAGGCAGCAGCATATGCGAGCACGGGCGGGTCCGATCATCATGCAAGGCGTGCGGGGGGGGGAGCATATGCGAGCACAGGCGGCAGCGATCACGATGCAAGGCGTGCGGGGGGGGGAGCATATGCGAGCACGGGCGGCAGCGATCGCAATGCAAGGTATGTGGGAGTAGAGGCAAAAGTTAGGAAGGAAAGATCGGATCATGGCCTCTGCTGAAGGCGTCAATGTTCAAGCATCATTTCGTTGTCATGGTGCATCAGTAGGCTCAGTGCAGAGACGCTGATGAAATATTGCCAAGCTCGATCATAGTTGACTGGATTCACTGAAACTGTCCTGCTGAGTGAGTCGGGGGCCGGCAGTGGTGTCATGAATCAGTTCAGACCTGCCAGGTATCATGACTCTGATCAGTTGGGCCTGGCTCTGGCATGGCGGGGCGGCGGCCTTGCCATGCTGCTGCTCAACGTTGGCAGTAGATGGACTCAGAGCCGCGCTCGGCAGGACTGCCGCACTGAATGCCGTTGGGACGGAGAGTCGGTCACGGCTGGGTCGCCGGCTGTGCGGCAGCCTCAACCGTCGGCCCGGCGGTAACTTCAGTTTTGTTGCTGTCTTTCCAGTAACTTATTTATTGAACTTCGGAAGTCTTGGAATGGAGTGCTTGGAATGAGTCTCTGCAAACTCCGAGTCTATTTCTGATTCAGAAGCACCTATGCGGGTTCTGCCGCGGTCGCACGTACTCGCGGCACTGGCCCATGAGTTGGTACGACACACGGTCAGCTTAACTTTGAGTAAAGTAGTCAGCCGGTCCCGGCTGCCGCCGGCCTGGGCGCCTCACCGTCACTGCACCCGACCGTCCGTACGGTGACTGACTCGCCGGGAACTCCGGAACCGGGCGTCACTAGCGGCCTCCGCCTGAGTCCGCCTCACTGCCAGGCTGCAGTGCGGCTGAAGTTTCATCCGATGAAACGGAAATGTAACGGCACCCTCTAAATGTGGCGGTCGGGCGAAGCCTTATGTCGGGGCAGAAGGCCAGATGCGGGAGGCCTAGAGCCTCGCTGAGTGGCTCGGACGAGCCTCTCCCTTCTCCCCTCCTCCTGGGCTGCTACCTCCTCACCCGAGAATGACGTGTCCCACCCATGGCAACAGCAAGTAGTGTCAGGCCTGACCGCGTCTGAGGGGTGTACAGCCAGGATTCGCAGCTGCAAGGATGAACCCTACGGAGTTGCTCGGGTCCATGGCGCTCGTCCGTCCTGACCCATACGATGAAGCGACTGCATTGCGTTTTGGAGATTTTATATTGTTATCATGCAGCTTCATCGAGGACAACGCTGGGTTCCTGTGCGAGCAAGGGTGCGTGCGAAAGCGCTGGGATACGCATCTAAAGCTTTCCTCTCGTGAGTTGGTGTTTGAAGTTTGCACCGCAAGGGAAGAACGGTTCTTGGTAGAGTGGGAATCCCTGAACAAGAACCGAGCACGAGTTGAGGACTTCTCAAGGTTAGAGCATGTCAAGATGCAGAATCAGATGGAAAAGAAGGCCAACGACTCGCAAGCCGAGCACATGACAGGGAAGCCTGTGCATTACGGAGATGTGATACAGCTACGCCAGTTGAAGTCGCAAGCGTTTCTAGGAGTAGATATAAGTCAGGCCCCACGAGATGAGCCCACGGCTAAGAAGATTGTTCTCCATGACAGGCCAGGAAAGCCAGTAGGTTTCAAGATCCTACCTCGTTTCAGATACCTGGTGGAGGGTCATACAGTATGCTATGGAGACCAAATCACTTTGGAAAGCATGTCCTTTCCCCGGGAGTTCCTGCATGCATCAAACAACTCGTGCTACCCGTCTGAAATCGGAATGATACACGAGGTGACCCTCAGTATACGCCAGGAGGCTGCATGGAAAGTAGAGCCATTCCTTTCCTTCTCGTTGCAGTCCAAGGCTTTGGTGAAAGTCGGAGATGTTGTTCGGCTGTATCATCCATTCCATCAAGCATACATCGCAGCAACGGGAATGGATAACACAGTCTACCTACAGTCAGGTCAAACCTCGCTCTCTTCAACTATGTGGGTTGTGGCAGACAAGAATCCCCTCATCGGAGGTCTAGTGAAGCTGCACCATAGCTACAGTCTGATGCATCTCGTGACGAAACGTTATCTCTGCGTGACTGCTGAGAAGCTGCAACCAGCTCTGAGAATCAACACTGTCCACGAAAGCTATGACGATGGCCAGGAGGACAGCTCTCGAAGCCTGTTTTCTGCTGTGAAGTTGAGTGCCAATCACTCTCACGGTGTGTTCTTCAGCTTCGAGCCCTACGATGACGATCACCAGAACTTGCATCTGCAGTGGTCAGGCAGGATCAGGCTGATGCACACAAACACAAGAGACTATCTTCACTGTATGAACTCACATCAACTGAGCGACCCGTTGCGTCCGTTAGAAGATGCAGATTCTTCGCAGATCGCTAGACTGAATGTGATAGAGGAGGATCATCAGATCTCTTACGAGGAGAGATTAGCGGAAGACTTGTCCAAGTTGCCCGAACGAGTGGTTGTCTCGTCTCCCGCCTTGTTCCGAGAGGACAGCTTCGATGTGGAGCAGGTCCCTGAAGAGCAGATAAGGTCTGTCGATGTGGTTCTTGGTATCCTGCCAACCCTGGAGAGCTACTTGATGCAGATGAACAAATTCGAGAGCATCGAGTTCTCTGAAGATGTAGTGCTGGAGATTCTTGACCGGCTGTCGGATTTGAGGTTGTACATCTATGACATCCAAGTGAGGGACAGGACGAAGATAGCCGTGCTGAATGACAAAGAGTTGCTGCAGATGAACCCGCTGGAGTATTGTCAAAACTTCATGCATGACCTGGGAGTTCCCCAGCTGCTCTTTGCGATCATACGGCAGACTTGCAAGATTTGGTTGAAGCAGGTACCGACGACTGCTGAGCCCGCAAACAACCTGAAGAGTGACAAGACACAAAAGAAAGTCAATCAAACGAAGAGTTCTGGGCTGTACAAACTGATCAGCCCCACAAACTTGTTGAACCTACCAAGGAACAGAAGCGCCAAATTGGTTCTTCAAATGTGCTACTCAGTCCTCTGGCACATTGTGCACAAACACAAGAAGAACTCTATAGAGGTCGCGAGCTTTTTGAATGAGATGCAGGACCACCTCATCCTGGACATCGGAGCTGAACGAGTTCTGCTGGAGGTGCTCGAAGGCAACGAGAAGCTCCTTCTGTCCTTGGCTGGCGACGCTACCCGGGATGATCACATCCGATTTCACCTCCGGGCCCTGGCGACTGAGGGAAAGGATCCGATGCACGTGCGATTTCTGTCTGCCTTCACCGCTGTAGCAGACAGAGGCATCTCCCGCCACCAAGACATCGTCCTGGAGAGCATCCTTGACGAAGTCGATGACATCCTCCTCCGGGTGCGGGTGGAGTGCCAGGCCGTGCAGCTCTTCGATGCTCGACACGCGATCTCTGAGAACCCTTCGACATGGAGGGACCTCGGGGATCTCGTGGCCGACATGTCACGTGCGGGGAAGCGAGGTCATCAGAGTCGAAGGATGCTGGAGTACTGGATTGAAACCTTCGCGCTGCTAGCCAACCTTTGCAAGCCCGACTCCCTGGGAAGGAGGCAGTTCATCATCGGGAGGGTGAAGAAGTTTGTGCCTTTGGAGGTCTGCATATCCTGTCTGCAGGACGACAGGCTGTCTGAACACCTTCGGAGGCACGTGTGCGAGTTCATCAGGTTCTGTTACGTGGAGGGCGATGAGTTCAACAGCATCACCAGGCTAACCGGAATCTCAATCTGGAAGGATCTTGACTCATACCAAAACTTTCACTTCTTGAACAGAGTCACTGAGGAGAAGCAGGCAGGCAGTCAACAGCCAGACTCTGCAAGGAATCCCGACCCTCCCAAGGACCTGTATGACCTGAGAACCATCGTCAGGGAGTACTTTGCTCAGTCATCTTGCCAGATGTACCCGGGGGAGCGGCCGTTCGCCAACGAGCTGAAGCTCTCGATGCTGAAGCTCTGCAAGCAGTTGCTGGTATTTGGGTTTGTGTGCGAGGAAGACCTCAAGTCAGTGATCAAGGAGACCATGGACCTGCTGGACTTTTCTTCTCTTCGCTTCAATCGGACTGAGAACAACTTTCACTTCGACAAGGACCGTGCAAGGAGCTCGTCGCTGACCAAGTCCGACAAGAAGGTGGAGGCGGACAAGAATGCGCTGCTGCTGTCTGATCAAACCATTTCGGCCGCACTCAAGCACCTCCGCCCCATCTGCAAGTTCGTCACTCCCCTCGAGATCCCCCGCATCTGTTCCGCCTTCCAAGTGCGCGTGTTCGAACCAGGGACCACGTTGGTGGAAGTGAATGACGCGGCAGGAGCCATGTACGTCATCCAGACAGGTTCAGTGTTCGTGATCGAGACCCGAGAGGGAGTGGAGATTGTCGTGGAGACTCTGTTGCCTGGCCAGCAGTTTGGCAGAGAGTCTCTCATAGGAGAGATCAAGACTTGGCCCTGGAAGGTCCGCTGCTCTCAGAGGGTGATCGCTCTGATCCTGACTGCCAACGACTTCACGGAGTTCGTCGAGTACTGTGATAAGTCCGGCAGACTGCAGCTCACCGACGAGCTTCAGATCATCCTGGAGACGAAGAGGGAGGCTTGCTCGCTGCTAGACGCGATCTACGACCTCAGCCTGTCGGTTCGAACCACCAAGATGCTGCAGGAATATCGGTTTGACTTGAACGTGTCAAAGAAAGAGTACGTGCTGGGTATGCTGGCAGACAACTCGGGGCAACTGCTGCACAGGTTCCCATCCAAGGTCCTAGCTAACCAGAAGACGGTGCCTGACGTGATCAGCATCTCCTTCCCTTACCTCCCTCAGCTTTCTGTGCGCCTGAAGCCGCTGTTCAGAATCTACAGCGATGCGCTGCGAATTGACAGGATAGTCGTCCTTTCATCGTTCGTGCAGTATGTTCTGGCCACCGTTGTGATCATCTTGCTCTCTGTTCGGATCCAGGAAGTCAGAGCTGCAGGCTGGGCACTGGGAAGCTCTGCTCGTTACTCCAGTCACCCAGGGCTGTCTAACGGGTATGCCGCGCTTGTCGTCAACCTGATCCTTACCGTCATTTGGGCTCTCTCCCTCATAGTGAATTGCTTTGCAGTCTACACCTTCCACAGGGTGGCGATCTTGAACTCGCCGTCTGAAAGGCATCTCAACCTCTTGAAGGCGGGACTTGTCGTTCAGTGCTGCTACTTGGTCTATTTCTTTCTCAACACCCTTGTTTGCTTCTCGTTTGCGCTTGCCGACAGCAATGCAAATGACAGCGTTTACGGCATCTGGACCCAGCTGCTGTGGTGTTGCCTTCTCACCCCCCTCCTGTGCTTGAACCTCTACTTCCTCAGCTCCTTGCGGTCATTCATGGAGTTTCCCAGTCTGTTCAGCGAGCAGGGGTCGTCGGAGGAGACGAGCCTGCGCAAGAAACCAGGAGCTCCAAGGAGGGAGTTCATCAAGATCATAGAGTTCATGAACCTCGACGAGGACGGGTGGCTGTCGAGTTGCCTTGCTGACCTCATCATCTTCCCCTATGAGCCCCTGGTGGTCGACGCCTTCAGCCTGCTCGTTAGGACCCACCAAAACCAGTTCTTCCTCCACAAGTCCCTGTCCAACACTCTGATCCTTATTGAGGACGACAGCGACGTGCTGAATCGCTTCGCCGATCGGCTCACCCTGAACTTCCTGCGGGTGGCTAACGACATTCAGTCCTTCACTGTGGAGCGCATGCACTACATCTCGAGTAAGGCGAGCAAGGACAACGACCTGCGCATCAGGGCCATCTCGTCTGTCGAGCCGAAGCTGAACAAGCTGCTTGAGATGATCGGCGATGACAAGCCGGTGGTCCAGAGGAGGCTGTTCCAAAGGAAGAGCGTCCACAAAGTTCTGCTGAGGCTCCTCCGATGTCTCCCAGCTGACTTCCAGGAGACCACGGGCCCTCTCTGCTTCCAGTGCCTGGCGGCCCTCTGCAATGACAGCCTCCCGATCCAGCACGAGCTCAGTCAGCACCTGAGCATCTTCAGGACGTTCCAGGACTCCATCCCGCGAAGTGTCGTCATGCTGCTCTCCGCCATCTACTCCGACAACGTGGACCTGTGCTACAACGTAGAAGAGAGCCTGATCTCGCACGTGACCGACTTGATGCAGGATGAGGTGGACGTCTGCTACCTCAACTTCCTGCAGGTGCTCATCCACCCCAAGCAGCAGATCCTGCGGAGGAATCAGAACCTCGTGACCAAGTACCTCGAGCTGAACAGCATCCAGCTCCCTCTCTTCCAGGGAGCCGCGGGCAGGAGCACAAGAGCTACGATGCTGGATGATCCCAACACCTCCCAGGGAGTCCTGCGCTGCTACCTCGCGTCCATCCGCCTCCTTACTATGTGCATGAAGGAGTCCAACTTCGAGAACAAGGCCCGGTTCCGGCGGGCCGGCAGCCCCCTGGCCATGTCACTGGACGACATCGTGGAGGATCTGAGGGATGAGAAGCTGCCGGCCAAGATCAAGGAAGCTCTCCTCGCCTTCCTCACAGAGGCCTACGTCAGGGTCGACATGGTCAATGCCCACCTGCGCCTCCAGCTGGAGCTGTGCGACATCTTCGAGCACTTTGCGCGCTCTATCGAGCTCTTGCCCTGCAGCCCGCAAGGGCACAAGACCCAGCTCCTGTCCAGCAGCGAGAGGTCCCTCCTCATCGTCGGGTACCTGGACTCGGCCCAGGCTCTCTTCAGCTCTCTCCCACCTGCCGACCTGATGCAGAGAGACAACATCCGGGTGAAGGTCGGTGGGCACCTGCTGGAGGTTCTGCTGGACTTGCTGGACAGTGACAGGAGGGTACTGCAAGCACACGAGGAGCTGAGAATCCTTGACCTGGTCTCGTTGCTGACCTCCAACCTGCGCTCCTCCTTTTCTCGCTTCAAGTTCCTCCACCCCAAGTTCCAAGACGTGTTTGGCTTCTCTTCGTTGAAGATCAGCCTGAAGGACTCCAGCAGCTCGCACGCCGCTGGTTCGGCCTCGGAGCAGGAGGAGGACAAGCTGTTCGAGGAGAGCTGTGTGGCTGAGAGGAGAAAGGAGATCGAGAGGAGCCTTGAGGAGCAAGAGGAGAGGCGGCAGGGTCAGAAGCTGGACATTCCCAGCGGCGTCGTCGTGTTTGCCAACGAGTTCTTGAGATCGATGGAGTCGTGCGAGCATGATGAGGGGCAGCGGCTGAAGAATGCGTTCCTGGAGGGCAGCGCGAGAGGAGACGGGGGGGAGGGTAGCATCAGCTTCCAGCACATGCAGAGCTTGATCAGCATGCTGTCAAACTCGTCGAAGCTCTCCCACCAGCTGACGGAGAGGGCTCTCAAGATCGTCAAGGACCTTGTTATGATCCAGCAGAAGCAGAGCAGGGCTAACTGCACGGCGGAGGGGGAGGAGAAGAGGAGGTGGCTGAAGCACGGGATCGCGAAGATGGTGATTGAGATCATGTCGACGTCGCACAAGCAGGACAAGGTCGTGCTCGAGTGCCTCAACATCTCAAACTTCATGCTCGACAACGGGAAGGCGCCTTGCCAGGGGGCCTTCATGGAGCTGCTCAGGAGGGACGAGAAGAACTCGCTCTTTCAGAACCTGCGCGACCGCCTGGTGCGGGCTGAGAGGTCCCTCCCGATGCTCCAGAGCTCGTTCAACAAGTACTGCTCCGAGCTCTCGGCGCAGAGCAGCAACAAGGGGTTCGATTTGACGCTGGGAGGGATAGAAGAGATCATGAAGGAGGACAGGGCGAACGACGTCTTCTACGGCAGCCAGGTCCTCCTCATCCTCCGCTTCCTGCAGCTCCTGTGCGAGGGGCACAACAAGGACATGCAGGAGTACGTCCGGTTCCAGGGCAAGAAGTCGATCGATCTCGTCTCCTCCTGCGCTGAGTTCCTTGCCGCCTGCTCAAGGCACATGCACCCCTGCTCCATCGCCTTCGCCCTCCAGGGCGTTGACACGCTCATCGAGTTCGTCCAGAACCCTTGCTACAAGAACCAGCGGGCGCTGGTGGACACTCAGCTCCCGCACGTCCTCAACCAGTTCCTCCAGCTTATTCCCACCTGCAGCGTCCAGCTGGTGGACATCAGCAGGTACGAGGCGGACGTGGACGCGCTGAAGAACAAGTCGGTGACTCTCCTCCTCTCCCTCCTCGAGCGCGTCGACGACCCCTTCATCCCCGCCAGGATCCTCAAGGCCCTGGAGATCGACAAGCTCATCATGCAGATGAACTCGCTGCAGGAGCAGTACCTTGCGGGGGACAACGCCAAGTTCCGCCACTACGAGGAGGGGAAGGTGGCTGTGGAGGAGATCAGTCAGCACGGGGCCTTCCAGGTCGCCTGCTCGCTGTTCATGCTGGTGGTGATGCTGCAGTACTTTGACAAGGAGGACGAGCACGACCTGGCCTCGAAGCTCAATGAGGAAGTCATCCAAGACTTCGTCCGCCTGCAGGCCAACTGCGGCTTCATCGAGATCTCCCGCGACGGGAAGCTGGAGAGGGTCTTCTTCCAGATCCCCGCCATCTGCCGTCACCTCAGCAGGGAAGCGAAGAACGACGTCCTGCGGGACCTGAACAGAGGCAACCACCAGGACCGCATGCTCGGGCTGGTGGAGAGCTCCCTCCTCCGGTACGACGAGATGGTGTACATGTACGAGCTGCACAAATCTGTCGTCTACGAGGCCTTCCACCGAGTCAGCAAGCACCTCGACGTCTCGTTCTTCCTCAACGCTCTCCTCCTCAACTTCCTCATCCTCTTCGGATTCAGGTACAAGGACACCCAGTACGTCACCCTTGAGAACATGAGCAACATCGTCCTGCCCGCCTCCTTCGTCAGCCCGATCCTGACCTTCGCTGCCTTTCAGTTGGTCCTGTGCCTGCTCAGGCTGAGCAGGTACATGATCGAATCAGGTTTCTTCCGAGTCAAAAAGATCTTCCTCTCTCGCCCGGACTACTACCAAGTCTACACGGAGCTCTACGGTGGCCCGAAGTACTTCTATCTCTTCGGCACAATCCTCCTCACCGACAAGTTCCTCCTCCTCCTCCTCTTCTACTTGGTCATGAACCTGTTGGCCCTCTACCTCGGTTCCCAGGACCCCCGCTTTCTCTTCTTTCTCATCTCCCACCTTATCGACATGTTCCACCTCAGCCGCGCCCTTGGCAACGTCGTCAGGGCAGTGTCTAGCAGGGCCAACACCCTCCTGCAGACCGCGGCCCTCGCCTTTGTCATGATGTTCATCTACAGCGCCATCGGCTTCGTCCTCTTCCCAGAGTACTTCGCGTTCGAGGCGGCGGAGGTGCGCAACGGAGACGAGATGAGCTACAACGTCAACTCGGCTCGCTGCGACTCAGTGTGGAAGTGCTTCCTGGTCGTGGTTGACATGGGGCTGCGCAAGGGAGACGTCGGAGGAGCGCTGGAGGACATCCAGTGGCGGAGCGTGATGCCGGGGACCACTGTGGAGCCCTGCTCCTCCCCTCCTGGTCTAGAGTACATGGGATGCCTCGGGATAGGTGGGATCGACGTGGGCCCGTACATCATCCTCCGCATCGCGTACACGACGACGTTCTTCATCTTGGTCAACACCATCCTCCTCAACATCATCTTCGGCATCATCATCGATACGTTCGGGGAGCTGCGCAAGCAGAACCAGGACATGGAGGAGGACCTGAACCTCCGCTGCTTTATCTGCGGGCTGGAGAGGTACAGGTTCGAGATCAACTCGAGGGACGGGCTGGGGTTCGAGCAGCACGTGAAGAAGGACCACAACATCTGGGACTTCCTCTACTTCATCGTCTACCTCTCGCAGAAGAGCATCGACGAGCACACAGGCTTCGAGTCCTATGTCTTCAAGAAGCTCAACGACTTGGACGAGGCAGGAGGAGTGGTCAGGAAGCACATCCCCGACGTCTCCTGGATCCCTTGCAAGGAGGCCATGGTGCTCAAGGGCCGAGGGGGGGAGGAGGACGAGCAGTCGCTCGCTGCCAGGCTGGTGAAGCTGGGAAAGGAGATCAAAAGTCTTGCAAGCAGCACGCAGGCACACCTGCAGGCGCTGCTGTTCACGGCCGAGAGCGGTGCTCAGTTTGAGGAGGAGGAGGAGGAGGAGGAGGAGGAGGATTATGATGAGGATGATGATCATGGTGGATATGATGATGAGTATGGAGAAGGGAAGGAGGAGGAGGAGGAGGAGGAGGAGGAGGAGGAGGAGAGTGAGAGGCGGGACCTTCATGACAGCAGGGCGTCTTCTCCGCTATCGGACATCGTCAGGGAGGATGGAGAACAAGACAGCGAAGAAGGTGCGAGAAGAGACAGTGGGGATTTTCTCATTCCCGGGGTATTCTAGAGCCTCAAGTTAACGAAGAGAGTTCGGAAGTTGTTGGGTGGATGAGGAGGAGGGAGAGATTATGAGGGTAAGGAGGAAGGAGGGAGGGAGGAAGCACATCGTTTGAAAGCGCGTAATGATGGCGATTGGAGGTTGAAACATCTCGATTATATCGTACTATCCCCTTCCTTCACCTTGTCTTGATCCTCCCTCCCTCCAGATTTTTTCTCCTCCATCTCACCCACCGCGACTGCCCGGGTCTCCTTCGATCCCTCTCGCCTCAATCATCGCCCGCTGATCCCTGCTTGCCCATCCCTTCTCCCAGGATCTGCATCGTCTTCCTTACCAGCTGCCGCTGCCGCAAATTCTCCAAGTCAGGATCTGATCTGCTTGTGAGCATGCTGGCTGTACTGGAACTCTCCTCCCTCTCCCCAAGCCTGTCCACCAGGGCCTTGATCGTCTTCCCCGAGCTGTACAGCGTCGTTGCCCGCCCTCCCTCTCTGCTCCCCTCCATCCCCGCCCTTGAGCCGCCATGGTTGGAGCGCCTTGCGACTTCCTGCAGACTCTGGGCGTCAGAGGGGAAGAGAACAAGAGGACTTTGTACCGAGGTCCCTTGCGAGAAAGTGGAGCCTGCGGTCAGCCTCTTGTCTGTGTTTCCGAAGACGTACCGGGGGGCTCCGTACCTGGGGGGAGTCTTGGTACTGTCCTGGAGGACCGAGCTCCTCAGCCAGGAGGCGTCAAGCCTCCGAGGAGAGTCGCTGCTGCCGTTGATGGGGAGGACGGGGGCCGAGCTCAAGAACTCCTCTTCGCTTTCCTTCTCCAAGTTCTCCATGGACGGCGCGGTCCCAAGGGGCGACCGGGCCTGTGACAGGTCAGTAGACGACTCGTAGGACGAGCTCTTGTGTGTAGGGACGAAGTGCCTTCGCCGCTCAAGGAAGCAGCGGCTGTCGTCTTCCACCTGCGTCTCATCGATCAGGTAGCTCTCCCTTGTCTTCTCCGCAAGGAGGGGGCTAGGAGCTGAGAAGATGTCGGCGGAGATGCTGCTGCACGTGAAGGTTTTCTCGTTCAGATCCCCTTCCAGGTGGTGCAGCAGGACGATCTCGTCCCTCTGCAGCATCTCCAGCCTCTTGGCTGATCCCTCCCATGCTGCCTTCATCTCCGGGTTCCAGTCAGCCGCCCACCTCCTGTAGTTGCTCTTCATGAAGTCTTTCACGCTGGTGATCCTCTCCCTGGCAACCCGTGGAGTGCTCGCCATGCTGCTGCCAGACGAGCTGCTGGAGTTTTCTTCCTGAAGGGACGACACGCGCGGAGCCTCATCGCCCACTCTCGGATCAGGCGACAGCACATCGCAGCTAAGAAGCTTGTGCTCTATGATCAGCTTGTACTCCTCGTTCTCCTTGAGCTCGATGTCGTCTGGTTTCTTCTTGTCGACTGCGTCCACCTTCCATCCCTGCGATTCGCTAGCCGTGGGCAGCTTGCTCGTGCCGAGTCTTGTGGGAGCCTCATCGTGTTTGCTGCGCCAGAAGGGTGAGACGGTCTTGGAGGACACTTCGAGGGGTAGGCACAACATGGGCTGAAGGCGAAGTTTCCTTGGGGTGAGAGAAACATACTGGCAGGGGAGCTGGTCGTCTACCGGCGGAGTCGCAAAGCTCTGTCGGCTGGAGCTCAACCCTTGGGCGGTCGGGCCGATGAACGACTCGTTGGCACTGATGACAGCTTGTTTGATGAAGCTTGTGGATGGCCTCTCAACCTTCTCTTTCCGATTGCCCTCGTACTTTTCCTGTTTCCTGTTCGACTTTAGCTCGATCTCCTTCTTGACAAGCTCCTCATACTCGTCGAACTCTGAGATGGTTTCGCCTAGCCTCTGGTTCCAACTCTTCATCTGCTGACTTCCCAGCCCAGACAGTGAGATGTCTTTGAGTTCCGAGTCGTAAACTAGCTTCCTGTTCGAACTCCTCTCAGTCAAGCTCGAGCGAGCCAGCACAGAATCTTCAGGAGCAGACTGATGCGCAAGCCTTGCGCTGAATGAAGACGTCTTCGACTCGTTCAAGCTCGGGCTCTTGCCAGCTTGCCAGAGCGATGGAACTTTCACAACCATAACTTTTGTGCTGCCTACGTCGGGGACAGAGCAGCGAACTATTAAAACTTGTGATCGACACGCGCAAGTTTGCTGTTCAAGATCCAGTAAACGGTCATACTACCTCATTGAAGGAATGCTTCTTCGCGTTCAACCATTGTCTTGTTTCCCTCTCTTCTTCTCCTCGCTCGTCTCTTCTGTCTTGCTTTCCTGTCCCTCCCTTCACTGGTACCGCTTCATCGGAATTTGAATGCGGTCAAAAATTCTTGCCGCTACCAGTTTGTAACGGTCAATAACGGTAATTTCTCGTAACGTCTGTAACGGTGATTCCTTGGACCCTGCAGCCATGCACAAGCATCCGCTACCCTCGCCGCCGCACCCCCAACCCTTTCTCCTCCCCCTCTCACTTCCCCTTCCTGCTTCCATGCCCTTCCTCCCCCCCCCCCGTCCCCGTCCCTTCCTTCCCCACACACTCCTCCCCCTCCCCTCCCCTCGCCCTCCTATCCCCTCCCCCCCCCCCCCCTTCTCCTTCCTGCTTCCATGCCCTTCCTGCCGTTTTTCCATGCCCTTCCATGCCCTTCCATTAATTTCCGCTCCGTTCCGCTCCGTTCCGCTCCGTTCCACTCCCTTCCTTCTCCCTCCTTACCCCTTTCTCCATCCACCCCTCAACCTCTCCCCTTGTTACAGCTATGTTATGTTCTATTTTATTCTGACGAACATTCCTTTCCTAACTGATCTGATTGGGAGCAGGTAGCTTTCTTGTCCGATGTCTTCAAACGAGAACAAGCGGAAGGTGGAGAGTCCCACCGAAGAAGACGAGGCCAGTGCAGCTAAGAAGCCAAAAGCAAGTGGTGAGCTGTTCTGAATATCTCAGCTTGTTGTGATGAAGGTTTTTCAGAAGAAGAAGGGGAAAAACCGGATTCCACTCAAGAGAAAGATGTCAATGAACAGAAATCTGATGAAACCAAATCAGATCAGAATGGGCATACCAGTATCGAGACCGACTCAAAGCAAGAAGAGGCCAAGGGCGAGATTACCCCCGCGCAGGAGAAGCCAGTTGAGTCCTCATCGAAACTTCCGGAAGTTTTGGACTCGAAGCCGGCTACCAAGGCAAAGCTAGAATGGTTGTTCTCTACTGGCAAATGCAGGCGGGATGAGCTAGACTCTAAGATTGTTGCATCCTTGTGCGATTTCTCCGATTCCGTGGGCGTGCAGATCATCGAACATTTTTGTGATGCCGACATGTCCACCATGCGGAGCAAGTCAGCGTTTCTTGCTGGAGTCATCAAGAGGTTCAGAACTGAAGGTGCGGCAGTCAGAGTCATGCATCCGATGGGCATGAACGTCCCTGCTGTACCTCCCCCTGCCTACACGGGCATGGTCTTCCAGCCTTCTCCCATGATCCCGCCAGCAGGATTGATTCCCTCTGTCCAGCAGAAGCTGGATGCCTTGTTTGCCAGTGGAAAATGTGCCCGCAGTGACATCGATTCTCGGTGCATGGAGCAGGTACGCAGTGAGCTACTCACAAATTTCTGTTGATTTCTTTCTTGACAGTTGAGGGCACTGCCCGAACAATACGCCCTGGAAGTTGTGCAGAAATTCAATGAAGCAGACCTGTCGAGTATTCACAGTCGATCTGGTTTCTTCATGGGCATCATCAAGCGCTTCAGGGAGCAGGTCAGTTCTCTATGCTTATTGGTTTTGTCGCTGACTGGGGTTGTGTCAGGTTCAAGCATCGGATCCTAGTCTCACATCTCAGACCTTTCTCAGTCTGCCTTATTCTGTCCAAGCTAAGGTTGAAACAATGTTCCAATCGAACTTGGTATACAGAACGGACTTGGACGCAAAATGCTTCATGGAACTTTTGGCACTTCCCGAAGCGGTATGAATTCCTTGACATGACGTTGGGTGTAACGGTCTGCTGCAGTCCGCACTTGAAGTCATCGAGAAGTTTTGTGAAGCCAATCTTCGGGACATCAGAAACAAGACTGCTTTCTTCCTTGGCATCGTCAAACGTGTGAAGCAGTCAAACCCCTCGTTCTCGTACGGCATGGGAATGGCTCAAGGAAACATGGGCATGAGCGGTGGTCAACCCCAGGGGTATGGTGGAATGGCCGGAGGCTTTCAGAGCGGGATGATGGGGATGGGGATGGTGGGGTATCCGCAGATGCAGTCGAACTTTGGAATGCCTAACATGCAATATGGAGGGCAAGGTTCTGTTTATGATCCGAGTCAGGAGCAATCTCAATATCCGTATGGTGGACAGACTGGATATCCCTGACCTCCTCATTCAAGCTTGCAACGCTCTCGATATTCGGTTTCGGGGAATTAAGCAGCTTGTTTTGACCCTTTGCAGATTTCTTGGTTTCTCTGTAGCGTCGCCTGGAAAGGATGGTCATGCCTCGCCAATCGAGTATGCTTCTTGTATTTGCTCGCGGCATGCAGTCTCCACTCCTTGGTGATCCAGCCTGGCTTGCGCTTGCAGCTTGTGTTGACGCGTTGCCTGCCTCCTCTGCGTGCATCCTACCGCTTGCATGCAGCGCGACTGACAGATCTCATGCCCGCCAATCTTTTCGATTTGCTTGCCAGCTCTGAGAGGAGAGAGTGCTTGTCGCGCATGCTTGCTGCTCCTGCTGGCTCTGCTCGGCCCCATTGCGTGTGGATGCGATGATGGTTTGTGCGCTGCTCATGTTGCAAGCGGTCCTGGAGAAGGTTGACTGGAGCATGGCTCTTCATTGCGAGTGATTTCAATGATTCCTGAGTACTTAATATACACGTTTAATCTCAAACTTCTGTTATCAGTGTATGTTCCCATACGCACAACTTCAGTGAGTTGCCATGCCCTCCCCTTTCAAATCGTTCTGGGTACAGGCTGTACCATGTGGGGCATCAACACATGCTTCCAAGGCAGTGATCAACCTCACTTGGCAGCCACCTGCTTGTCATCACTTTCATTACTGCACTCCTTGGCTTTCTTGCGCGAGCACGTCTCATGACCAGGTTTTGGCAGTCGCCTCTTGGACTTGGTGGAGATTGACTTGATGCTCCTCGAGCTCCTGGCTTTCGGCCAACAGCTGCTTGAATCGTCGAGCAGCTTCACGATATAACGGAGATCCTCCGAGACAAAGCGATCTGTAACCGTCGCAAGGTAAGAAACAATCATCTTGGGCTGAGGATGCTGCGGCAGAATGCTCTGCAATCGGAAGGGCAACGTGACGAGGGGGGTAACGTGCCGATGCCCGTCACCCTGATCTTCAACGTACTTGCGCACGAATATTCCTGCCTTGGGGTTGAAGTGAAGGTAATGCTCTCGATCTCCAACCGTCGGGCTCTTGTCAGTATGATTCGCCTTGATATGAACATTCCATGGGCGGTCGGAAGCCAGCAAATTCATCCCCTCCTCCACCGTCCGCAGGTTCTCCAGCGCACAACTGTGCTCAGTCAATTTGTCTGCAAAGGTTGAGATTCTCTTGAGACAGGGCTCGATGACATTCCAGAGCTCGAGCTCAACTTTGAGTAGCTCCCGTCTCCGGTCGTGTGCATGCACTTTGTAGACGATCATGTCCAGACATCGAAGCAGAGCCCCTTGACGCCTCCAGCAATCATCCGGCAGGTCCCGCCCCTGCCCCTCCCAAACGATCGTATCGAACAGCTCGTGCTCTTGTCGCGGCTTCAACAGGAAGACCTTCTCACAATCTACTATCACCTCCTTGCACTTCTCAAGCATACAGTGGATCACGTCAGGGTACAGGTCCGAGAAGTGAATCAGCGCAGGAACGATGCTCGAACGCGGTGGCAACGTGAGGCAACGCTTATCCCGCCTCTTGAAAACGAACCTCTCGCAGGCCCGCATGTTGAAGAACTTCAAGGGCGCAGCCTCTGCCGGACTGTTGTCCAGATGACGAGCATCAATGTGCGCCTTCACCATTTCTGTCTTTGTCCGAGATGGAGCTCTGCAACCAACACACGTGTCAGAAAATGAATCGTCCGATCTCTCCGCACCCCTGACACACTCACAATCGAATCTGAAAAATACACTACACCTCAAACGACATGACATAACTGAGAGTGCATTTCAAACACTTAGCTCTTCTCGATTGTTTCCCGCCTTCACATCCTATCAGGCTGACTAGCAAACAAGGACTAGCAAGTGCATGTGTAAACTGCTTCAAATTCAAGGTGGCCCTAACTAAGCTCTATCCACTTTCCTCACAGCAGATTAGGTATTATGAAAGGTTACAACAGTCATTGCATGATGGGCGTACAGCACCAGAATGAAGATCTTCTTCATGTCGTAGATGGACAGAAAATCAAGATCGCCTTGCTGTTATTCTACCTGACCTCGTACATTTTCACTGCCTCTCCAAAGTCCTTTCGAATCTCGACACCATTACGTTGAGTACATCGTTGCTCCATGTGCGGCCTTCTTGATTCCAAAAAGATCAACAACCCATTCTGCTATTCACTCGTTTGTGACGAAAGAGAATAAGTCCACCTTCCTCCTCATGGCCAACAGGGTGAACGGCGACTGCGTTTGCCCAGCACAAACTTCACCCCGGAACAAGCTTTCTACTCCCACCCCATCATGGTGGATCGCAATCCATCTCTTGCTAGTTCGCACGATTATCCACCTTCATGCCAGACAACATATCTCCTCATCCTCCATCCTCCATCCTCCATCCCCTGTGCCCTGCGCCTCCTTGCTAACTCGAAAGCAGTTTGCTCTCCGCGCCATGACCCCTTCCCTTCCCCACCCTGCTGATGCATCATCACCACCCCCGTTTACAGACCGGTGGTGTCAACCACCCCCTCCTATCCAAACAGCAAATAGATTTGAGCGACACACCACAAATTAGAAAATGTGTTTGTTAATTTACAGCAATAAACCAAGATTTGGGGTCATCGTTTTGGAAAATTTCAAACATTTACTACCCACCCGATGGGAATTTCGAGCTGGGGACCCTGTTTTCCCGTAGAGCATAGCGGCACTACAGCAACAACTCATGAGTACTGGATTCTACTTTAATTGATTATACATGTATATAGTTTTTAGTGAAATATTTTAAAATAGTACCAATACACAAGAATGGTTCAATGTTACAAAACTTTTAACCTTGTAAACAATAGTTTTATACTACACCTCATCACCCCTTGGGATTGGTCACATCCCACCCGATAGGATCGACCCACCCCCACAATTCATTACCCTCTAAAACTTGACCCCTACCTATAGCCTTTTTCTGTACTGAAAACATAGGTACCCGTACTGAATTTTCGATGTACCCTCCCCCTGACAGTCTGTACCCTGCCACATCCACCCGGATTCTTGCTACACCCCTACCCATTACCCACCAGTACCCTCCTGCTCCTATTTCCACCACCCTCACGTTTTTTTTTGTTTTCCTGATTGTTTTTTAAGTTTTTCTTTATTTGTTTTTAGCACCTTTTAAAGGGATTTTGGTGGGGAAAGTTGCTGGAGACGGTGCGGGCGGGGATAGCTCACAGCACTTGTTTCTGAGCATGTGGACCTAGTCTTGGCTCGCTTCCTTACCTCTCTAGCCTTGCTCTTCTGAATCTCTCCTCTTCTTCGAGGTACAGGATCTCCTCTTTCACCAGCATGACAAACTCGTCGATGGCCGAAAACCCACCGGCTGCCTACAACTGGTGCCTGAGCTCGAGAGACGTGTGCTCTTTCTACGAGAGGAAGCTCCTTCGGAGCGTGAAAGTTCCCTACCTCATCAGAGACGTGAAACTGGGTGAGACGTGCACTTTGTCGCCGAAAGAGAAGAGATTTCAAGGACATTGGATTCATACATTGGCTACAAGGGACCAGGGGGCGGAGGCTGGCCAGAACAAGCAAACTTTAGTTCTCCTTCATGGCATGGGCTGCGGGTTGAGTGTATACCATCAGTGCATAGACGAGCTCTCCTCACGATATCATGTCGTAGCGATAGACATGCCGGGGTTCGGCTTGTCCTCGCGACCCAAGTTCCCTGAGGGTGCGGAGGAAGTCGAGGAGATGTTTGTGCAGGCGCTGGAGATCTGGAGGAGGGAGATGAAACTCTCTTCTTTCGTGCTCGGTGGTCACTCCTTCGGCGGCTACATCGCAAGCTGCTTCGCGTTGAAGTACCCCAGCCTGTGCTCGAGCCTCGTCCTCATCGACGCATGGGGCTTCCCGGAGCTCGACCCGGAGAGGATACGGAAAATCTCTCCCTTCCTCAGGACCGTGAACCACATTTTCATGCACGTGACAGACCCGGTCTCTATGCTCCGGATGTTCGGCCCGCTCGGCTTCTCTGTGTTCCGGAGGTTCAGGAAGAGGATGGTACGGCGGCTGGACCAGGAGACGGCAGACGCCCTCGTATCCTACCTCTACCACTGCAACGTCTGCGACGTCCCCACCGGGCCCCGCGGTTTCCGCCACCTGTGCGGCCCTCTCGCTTTCGCCAAGCGGCCGCTGCTGCCGAGGGTGGAGGAGCTGAACGAGCTGCTTCCTGTCACGTTCATATACGGCCAGGAGAGCTGGATCAACTCGGACAGCGGGTACGAGGTGCGGAACAGGAGGAGGAAGATGCACACAGGAGTGCATGTGATAGCAGAGGCCGGGCACAACATTCACTTCGACCAGCCCCACCTGCTGTGCCATGCCATTCTCAGCTGCCACCCGCCTCCTGCCCACCTGAAGCAGTTGGAGATCCCTCGTGACTTCAAATTTTCGGTGTGAGAGTGAGGGTTGGACCATTCAACCAACTTCCCCTCCTCACGCTATCCTCCACCACCACCGCTACCTCCTCCTCCTCCTCCTCCTCCTCCTCCTCCTCCTCCTCCTCCTCTTCCTCGTTTCCTTGCCATCCTCCTCCTCCTCACTTGGCGTCTCAGCAAACGTCTAGAGTTAACGAGTTCGTCACAGACCAGTAGGTTCATCTCGTTGTTTGACATGCTGGTGCATTGTTGGTTCCACTGCTTACCCTACTGTTATCTTTACCTCTGTTCTAAGACGAATTGGTGTAAACGAGCTTTGTCTTGGTCCTTCGCTCACGTCAGCATCGCCCCTATGCCCTTCTCCTGACCTTGAACTTGACGTGCCGAGCAGCTTCGTTAGATTCCATGCTCGCTTCCGCTCCACCTCTTGCCGTCTCTGACGACCAGTCGTCATGGAGAGGCTTGCGTCATGCTGGGGACATACCTGCTCATTCTCCTCCTCCTCCATCTGCTCCATCGCCTCTTTCGACCTCTGCACCGTCCACAGTCAGCGTCGAAGTACTGAGAGGATCCACAGGGACCAAGATGACTTCTCGCTTCTCAACTAATTGCGCCACCCTCGTCCTCTCCTGCTCATGGTCAGCGCAGCGACAGTCAAGGCAGCAGTACCAACCTCATCCATTTTCAGCGCGATCTGCTTCCTCTGCAGCTCGAGCTCCTCCAGCTTCTCCTGCCTCCTCCTCTCCACCCTCTCCGCCTCCTTCTGCTTCTCGATCTTCTCCCTCACTGCCTGCACCTGGAGGGAGTCAAGGAAGTCAGCGCATGACTGCTCGGGCTCAGCAAGGCCTTCATCCTACCTCCTTCTGGAACTCATCTTGTTCAACAAAGTCGGGGCTGACACGAGAGTTGGCCTGAGAGACTTTGAGGGTCGGAGGGAGAGATGATGGGTCAGTCCTCCTCTCACCTTCCTTTTGCTCATCAGCGACTGCATCATCCTCCGCTTCGCCTCCACAGAAGAGGACTTCCCCAGCATCGTTGTGAGCAGGGAGCTGGGAACTTGTCAGCTTCAACCTCCGCAAGAGCAGGGCAGACCGTCTCTGTCCTCCCTTCTCACTCGTCGACTCCTTCGTCGTCGTGCTCGATGCAGAAGTTGCTTCACGATCTCTCCATCCCACCTCCACCACCTCCTTTCTCGCTGCTGCCACGGGCTCTGCTTCCTCCTGCTGTGCTCCTGCCTCGTCCTCGTCTCCTCGCTCCTGCAAGAAAGCTTGTCCTTCCAGCTCAGCTATCGCTCGGACTTTCTTGTTGATCGCTGCCTCAAGCTGCTTGCGCTTCTGCTGCTGCTTCCTTGCTGCCAGCAGGTCGGCCTCCCTCTCGCTCAGCAGCTTCAGCTCTCGCTCCTGCCACATCAAGATCGTCATCCAGCCCGGCATCAACAGAAGAAGCACAGCAAACCTTGGCCTCGATCTCCTCCTCCTCCAGCTGCTGCCTCCTCAGTCGTTCTATCTCGGCCAGGTTCTCCTGCCTCCTCGACTCAATCTTCGCCCTGCTCGCCCCTGCCCCTCCGAGCGCCAGCCCCCGCTCCAACGGGCTGTGACCCTGATGAGTTGCATGCCCCTCCGCGTGCGCAAGGGAGGCCTGCTGCCTGACCTCGGCATCCTCTTCTCCTGACCGCGAGAAGCTGGAGAGTACCGCCTCCTTCTCCTGCGCACTGAGCGACTTCATGGCGAGCAGGACGGAGGCCTTGAGATCCGTCAGCCCGCTCTCAATATTCTCAAACTGCATGCGCAGATGCAGCGAGCCTTTCAGGAGCTCCCCCGTCCTCTTCCTCAGCGAGAAGTACTCGTCCACGTCCCCCTCCAGCAGCGACCCCATCTCCACCTCCACACAGCCCATGAAGTCGTGCGAGTCCGCAAAGTCCCAGTCAAAGCACTCCACCAGGATCTGGGAGTCGAAGCTGCGGATGTAGAAGTCGAACGTCTCCTCCCACACGGGGTCCAGGGTCTTCTTCAGGATCCTAGTCTTGGCCTTCTGCCCGTCCACGTTGAGCACGACGTACGGGTCCGCCTTCCCGAACCTGTCCATCTTGGGCAGACCCTTTCCTCCCACCACCGTGATCCTCAGCTTCGCTCCCTTGGCTACGATTGGGGATATAAGGGACGTGCGCTGCAGCTGATAGACCAGCTGCCGCTCGGGCGCTACCCGCGCCAGCATCCTGTCGATCTTCTGGTTGATAACAAACAAGCTTGCCGAGACCATTGGGTCCAGCTTGACCGCCTCCTCCTCCTCCTCCTCCTCCTCGGCCTCGGCCGCTACCTCGTACTCCCCGTACACGTCCTCGAGGGCCTGTGTGTATGCTTCTCGAGAGGCTCCTTCGAAGGTGTGCATGCTCTCCAGCAGCCTGTTGGCCGCATGGTTGTCTAGCCCCTGGATCTTGGAGAGGAGCCTCGTGGCCTGCTCCCTCTCTCGCTCGATCAGCAACTTGGGCACAGCATGCCGCCAGCTCGTGACGTTCAGCACGGAAACGTCGTTCAGCCCTCGAAGTTCTCCTCCTAGCCCAGCTCCCCCCGGGCAGGCACCTCCAAACACGACCAGGTTGTTCCCGACTGTGACCATGGAGTGCCCTGCTCGCGCGCAAGGGCGTTTGCTTCCTATCATGCCCTGCTCGTCCTCCTGCTGCAGTAGGTGCCAGGCGTTAGAGGCCGTGTCGAACACCCAGATCGAGTCGTAGAACCCTTCTTCCCCGTCCTCCATCCCTCCTCCCCCGAACACAAAGATGCCCTGGTTGTACATAGTCATCCCATGCCCTGCCCTGGCCGTGGGTCCCATCTCAGCCTCCACTCTGATCTGCTTCCAGTGGGACTTTGCAAGGTCGAAGGTCCACAGGTCCGACAAGTAGTTCCGGTTCCCTTCCGCCTTGTTGTTCCCCCCGAACACGTAGATCTTCCCTCCGTACTGCAGCATCGAGTGCTGGGACCGGCCGACGGGAAGGCCGACTTCTGCCGTGGGAACGATCTTGGTCCAGATGCCCAGCAGGATGTCAAGACTCCACAGATCGTTCTTGTAGTTGGTAGCAAACGTCCCGGTGCAGCCGCCAAACATGAAGATCTTCGACCTGCGAGCGCGTCATGAGGCGATCAGAACAAGCCTCTCGCACCACCTGTAGAGCAGCGTGGCGGCGTACGACCGCCCTTGCGGTCCCTCCCCCTTCGTCTCGAACCTCTTGCTGTCCCCGCTCAGTGGATCTAGAGTGAACACGTCGTCCAGGAACTTAGCCCTCCCCTCCTCCACGTTCCAGCCGAACAGCACTAGCAGCTGATTCCTCCCCTGCTCGATCGTGTGCATCGTGTGCCCGGCCCGGCCCGGAGGCACGTACGGCGAGCTTGGGGACAGCCTGACTTCAGTCCACTTCATGGTGGAGACGTCCAGGAGAAACAAGTCGGAAGAGTATGCCTTCTCTCCGCTCCTCTCCACCAAGCCTCCGAACACGTACATCCGGTTCCCCACACAAGCCACCGCATGCCCTGACCTGGGGCTGGGCTGGCTGCCCTCGGGCTTCCCGAGGTGCCACACCATGACGCTCTCCTCCTGCTTCACCGCCATGCTCGCAACGCTTAGGGAGCTCTCAACTGTGATGGTCGACATGTTGGACCTCCGCCGCGTCATCCACATCGAGCGCATCGGCGCGTTCAGCGCTCTGTCCATGAAGTCTCTGTCTTTGATGCTGTGAGGTTTGCTGTGCTCAGCAAAGTAGCGCTTCCATGCTCTCAAGTCGACCACATGGTTCTCCTCCACTATCTTGAACCTTGACGTTGGCGACGACCTTGTCCCATCGCCGGGCATCCTGTCAAAGTCTTGCTGGGCAGAGCCCGAGGAGGCTCGCGAGCTTGTAACCCCTCCGATGTAAACAAGGTGCAGGTTCTCGAAAGCGCAGACTGCAGATGCTCCAACAGCAGGGAGCTCGAGGTATTTCTTATTGTCACCTTCCTCCTTCTCCTTCAACCTTTTCCAAACCTGGCAACGAATCTTTCAGCATGACACATCCTCCTCCATGCAGCCGCAGCAGTCAGCAGCAGCAACAACATACCTTAGAGACAGGATCGAAGAACCAAGCGTCGTCAAAGAACCGCCCCTCTATGTCACAACCTCCTACAAGAGCGATCCTATCCTTCATCAGCACCATGCTGCCCGAGTATCTAGCTGCAGACACACTTTCATCTCTCCGCTCCCCCAATCACCTCAGTTCTTACCTTGTGGCATCGCCTTCGGGTGGCATTCAACTTCCTCCCACTCTGCCCTCGTCAGGTCCAAACTCACAAAGTCTCCCAGGCAGTTCTTCTTCCCCGCCCTCAGGTTCACCCCGCCGAACACGAAGCACTTCCCTCCATACAGCACCATGGAGTGCTGAGACCTTCCGGGAGGAGGAGCGTTCACCGTCTCCAGATTGGTCCAAGTACTTGTTTCAAGGTCCAGGATCACCATGTCATTCCGGTAGTTGGCCGCCAGTGCTCCGTTACATCCCCCGAAGAGGAAGATCTTTCTCCTCGCGTACGCTGCCGTCGCATGAGCCCGAGGGACCGGAGGAACGCCCGAGGCCTTGACTGCGCTCCATTGCATGTCGCTGATGGAGCATCGGAAGCAGTCCCCGAGGTAAACAACTTCCTTCTTCCCCCATTTCCACCCGCACAAGACGTAGAAACAGCTTCCGTCGGTCACCATGCAGTGACCCGCCCGGGCGCAAGGCTGATCTATGGACACAGAGAATTTGGACCAGAACCCATCGTCGATATCGTATCGATACGTATCCTGGGACAATGTGCGGTCTTCTTCTCCTAGCGTCAGGTTCCCTCCAAAGATGTACATGCCCGTTCCCACTGCCACCGCAGCCGACGAATGGAGAGGCGGCGGGCATGCGCCGTGCTTCGGGATCTTGCTCAAGCATCCTTCCCCTTCCTCCATCTCCTCGATGTCTCCTGCTGGTGACTTGACCATCTCCAATCGAGAAAGAGAGCTGCTTGTGCTGCTTTTGCTTGTTTCAATCCAACCTTCTCATTCTTTCCACCTGTGCTGCTTTTGCTTGTTTCAATCCAACCTTCTCATTCTTTCCACCTGTTCCTGCAAACGTTATAAGTATCCGGCTGACAATTCATTCGTTTCCTCCACCCTCAATACCCCTTCCTTCCATCTTCTACTCCCCACTTCACCTGCCTTCCCCCCCGGCTCCGTCTCATCTCCTCTCCTCCTGAGTCACTTCCTCCTCCCCCGTCCTCCATTCCTCTCTCCTCTCTCCTCTCGTCTCCTCTCCTCTCGTCTCTTCTCCTCCCGTCTCCCCTCCTCTCCTCTCCTGTCCTGTCCTCTCGCTTCCCAATCACCTCTCGTCTCCTCTCGTCTCCTCTCGTCTCGTCTCCTCTCGCTCCCCTTATCTCCTCTTGTCTCGTCTCCTCTCGTCTCCTCTCGTCTCCTCTCGTATCCTCTCGTCTCGTCTCGTCTCGTCTCGTCTCGTCTCCTCTCCTCTCCTCTCTTCCCCTTCCCTCCCATTGCCAACCGCTTGTTGTCAATCGTTTTGACCTGGGGGATGGAGTGGGGACGAGGGGTCACTGAGGCGGACCCGATCTTGAAATTGAGTGGGGACGAGGGCTGTGTGTGAATGGACTGTCAGTACGGGATGGGGGTAAGGTGGTATACCCTAAGATTGTCCATGAGTTACATTATATAATGGGGTAGAGGGTGGCACACGGAGGGGGTGGGGGTACGCCAACAGTGCTTGTAAGTTTGACCATTTTATTTTTGTCGGTTGAGCGCAGGCTGGCGGCTGGACATGCGGAGAGCGGCAGGGAGCAGAGGGAAGCGGGAGCAGGAGGAGCAGGAGAGGAGGGCCGGAAGATCAGGGGCATGCGACTGAGAGGAGAAGCTGGAGGAAGAAGACAGGATGGGCTCGGAGCATCTGGCATGAAGGACAACGTTTCAGGAGCAAGCACAAGTGACTTGGGTGGTACCGTCAGACGCATTGCTGGTCGTCCGGCTCCACAGATCGGGTAGCGGATCTCCTGCGTTGTGGCTGTAACATCGTGCAAGGGGGCGGGGGCGAACAAGTCGTTCCAATGTCCGTGACCAGCCCAGTGCAGAGCAGGCGATCGACAGATGGCGATCACGGCTCGCAGTTTGATGGGAAGTCAATGGACTTCGAGCGGGAGAGGCAAGTTAGCATTGTAACTGGATACGCGTTTGAAGGTGACACGGATTGGAAACTGATATTGGGGCATCTGAGGAGGGAGAAGAAGCGAATTCAGGCTAGGTCAGAGGAGCACTACGTGAACAGGTATTCAACCTTGCAACCTCTTGGGTTTGCTTCCTTCGTTGATCTTGCCGTTCAGGTCTCTGTTCTGTTTAACCAGCAGCAGCCGAGTGCGTGAGTCGCTGATCAAGTTCTCTGAGTGGCCATGGTTCAACAGGGCGATCCTTCTCCTCATCTTGCTCAACTGCTGCTTCCTGGTGCTGGAGGACCCAGTCTGCAGGTGTGAAACCCCCGTCTGCTCGGAGAGCGACAAGTACATCCGACTTCTCTACTATCGGCGCGACTGCGAGGACTGGCCGACGACGGAGAGGATGCTGCTGGTGACAGAGATCTTCTTCACGTCCTGCTTCACGGCCGAGATGGTCATCAAGATCATCGCAAGGGGGTTCATCCTGCATAAGCACTCGTACCTGAGCGATCCGTGGAATTGGCTCGATTTTGTTGTGGTGGTCACCGGCCTGATCACTCTGATCGTCCCAAGCTCGGGGAAATTTTCATTCTTGCGGACAGTCAGGGTGTTGAGGCCTCTGCGAACGATGACCAGGATATCGGGGATGCGGCCGCTGATCAACACTTTCATCCGCTCTTTTGTCGCGCTCACCAACGTCGTCATGCTCCTGCTCTTCTTTGCTGTTGTCTTTGGGATACTGGGCATTGAGTTCTTCCAGAAGAGTCTTCGCGGGCGATGTTACATAGATCCGAACAACAATGATTTCTCCCAGCACCCTGCGGTGTGTGTACCATGTTTGGTCTGTTGGGTTGATGTAAACTTGGCAGGTGCTGGCAAGGCTGCTGAGTCAGCAAGTGCCTTTTCTCGCCGATTCCATGGTCATGGTTGGGTGAGTGTCGCTCCTCCTGCTAGCGAAAACCTCCTGATTTGTCTCTGCCCAGTTCCAGAAACGCAAACATGTTCATATGCTCCTATGGGTCGAAGGGGGGCCATGGTTTAGGACAGGTTCGGAAAGACACAGAGGAGGAGAAAGAGGCAGAGCGAGAGAGACTGGCACAGAGCGGGAGGGAGGGGAGGGAGGGGAGTGAGCGAGAAGAGCGGGAGCGAGGAAGGTTGTACGAGAGAGAAAGAGCGAGAGAGGGGGCGGGTTGGGGTGCGGGGAGGGAGGGGTGCAACTTAACATCTACCCTTCAGGCTTGCCCGTCTGTTGCGATGGACGGAGTCTTCTGGAACACAACTTGCAGCCACTTTCGATACTGCATGACGGGGGACCCGACGAGCCCGTACCAACAATGCGCGGTTAGCTACTCATCTCCTCCATGTCGTCCTGTTCCCTGACATTGTAGACCTCCCTTTAGAGAGACTTCAACTCGAACCCCTACGACCTGGGAGCGGGATACTTCAGCTACGACAATATCCTCTCTGCGTTCCTCACCATCTTCCAAGTCCTCACGGTGGAAGGCTGGACTGACATCTACTATCGGCATGGGGATGGGAGCAGCATGTAACGACCTCCCTCCCTCCCTCCCTCTTACCTCTCCCCCTCTTACCTCCCTCCCTCTTACCTTCCCTCATCCTATTTTCCCTCCCTCTCTCCCTCATCATAATTTCCCTCCATCATCCTATTTTCCCTCCTTCACTCCCTTTCTCCCTCCTCCCTCTCATCTCCCACCCTCCCTCCCTCGATACTCTGATCCTCTTCCTCATCCATCGCTCGCTCTCTCTCTCCTCCCTCTCATCTCCCTGCCTTATCCTTGGCCCTCAACCTCTCTTTCCCGATTGCTCTCTTCCTCTTTTCCCTTCTCACATGCTCTCAAGGTGGCTGTCTCGAATCTTCCACTCTGCCTGGGTGTTCCTTGGATGCTTCGTGATTGTCCAGCTCGCTCTGGCCTCCCTGTCTGACGCGTTTCTGCTGGCAAAGGTGAAAGTGCTCGACATGAGAGAAATTTCTCTCCTCTTCTACTCCCCTCCTCCCCTCGTCTCCTCCTTCCTCCTTCTCAGGAACCAGAGCCCTTGACGCAACTGTTGAGACAGGAGGAGGAAAAAACACAGAAGGAGAAGGAGGCGCTGCACGACCAGGCCATCCTCAAGGAGGACGTCAGGTTACAAGTTAGCAAGAGTAAGTCGAGCATGCCGCTGCAGCTTGAGACTGAGACGATCTCCCTCTAGGGCTGTCTGCTTTCTCGGCACTGAGGAGGAGGATGAGTGTGGATACCTCGTCCCTGCGAGGGATTCCAATCAGACGCCTTTCACTCCTGAGCTCTGTCAATGAAAACTTCAAGAAGATCAGCGAGACGTTGAGGATCGACAAGGCCCGAGAGGTCTTTGCATGCCAGCCCGCCTAACGTGTCGCGTGATGTGTGTGGCAGTTGGCCCGATCGCTGGTGTACTCCGTTTACTTCCAGCGTTTTATCATCGTTTGCATCATCTCCAACACCGTCCTTATGATGATCAACTGGCACGACCAGGTAAGGTGGTGGGCAGGAGCGTCGGAAGCCCCTGAGACGAGCGGCAGAGTCTGTTCGAAGACAACATCTGCAAGCGCCGCTGCGACCTGGACGTCAGCCTCCCAGCCAACGCTTCTGACAAGTAACACAAGTGGTACCTTGCGATCGAGCCCTTCCTCACACTCCTCTTGTCGTGCAGCTGCGTCGGTCCCCTGTTCAACAGGTCCTTCTACAGCGACGGGCAAGGAGGAGGAGAGCGCCCGCTACAGACCGCCTACTGCTTCATGGAAAACGACGGGTTCTGCTCAAAGCACTCGACCAGGGGAAGCTGCATCAATTCCTTAGGATTCAACGGGATGCCTTGTCACTTCTTTCCCACGACAAGGAACTTCACGGAGACGCCAGACATGAACGAGCAAGGGCAATGCAAAACTGCCCTCTACACCCCCCAGACCTTCACACAGGTCATGGGCAAGGTTGTGCAAGGCTGCCCGATGCCTGTGAATCTGACAGCAAGTGCAGGTAATATCGCTGCGACACCTTTGCGGTGACGACAACAGCTGCGAAAGTTTCCCCTCCCAGCTGTTCTCCCAGCTCAACAACATCAACCTCGTCCTCACCGCCATCTTCATCGCCGAGATGGTGCTGAAGCTCTTCGGCCTCGGGGTCCAGAGGTACTTCCAGGACAACTTCAACTGCTTCGACTTCTTCGTCGTTGTGAGCTCCATCGTTGAGCTTGCTATCATCCCTTCCAACGGCAGCAACCGCGGGAGCTTGTCCGCCTTGCGGTTAGTGTCCCCTCTCCCCAAACCCTCCTCCTCCTCCTCCTCCTCCTCCTTCCCTCCCTCATCCCCTCCTTGAACTTCCTAGTACTCTCATCTCAGCGCCCCTTCTGTCCCTCCCTTCCTTCTGTCGCTTTCCGCCTCCTGCACCCGCTCCCCGCTTTCTCCCTCTCCTTCTCGCTCTCCCTCCCTCTCTCTCTTCCTGCCGCCTCTGACGAGTTTGGCAGAGCCGTCAGGTTGTTCCGCCTCTTCAAGCTCGCCAGGTCTTGGAAGGACATGAGGAGGATTCTCAACACTCTCGCCGTCGCTCTTGGCTCCATGGGCCCCCTCTGCGTCATCTGGGTCATGTTCATGTATATCTTCGCTCTCCTAGGCATGCAGCTCTTCGGCGGGAAGTTCCGCTACTTCAAGACAGACTTCCCCCGCAGCAACTTCGACAACTTCTTCCCTCAAGTCGACGGCATCGGAGGATTCGTGACGACCTTCCAGATTATCAGCACGGAGAACTGGAACGTCGTCATGTACAACGCCATCATGTCCGACAGCAATCCCACGGGGCTGAGAGCCGTGCAGGCGCTGATCCCCATCGCCATCGTCGTCTTTGGGAACTACATCATCATGAACCTGTTCATCTCCATCCTCCTCCAAGGCTTCGGGGAGGACGACGAGGAGGAGGCGCAAGAGGCCACCGAGGGCATGGACTCGATGAAGTCCAGCAAGCTATCCCCCATCACTCTAGCTATCAAGAAGCTGGTGGGGGGGGAGAAGGTCAAGAGAACGTCCACGCTCGGCTCCCCCAACCGCATTTTCGCTGCCGGCAACCTCCCCCGGACTGCCTCCCTCCCCAAGAACTTCGAGCCAGTCAAGGAGCTTGTCAAAGTTTTCGGGTTCGACCTGCTGGTGCGGGTCAACCCCCACACCTCCCTGAGGGTCTTGAGGCCCAAGAACCCCTTCCGCCTCCTCGTCAGCTGGCTGGTCTACCACCCAACCTTCGAGTTCTTCATCATGACCAGCATCCTAATCACAAGTATCACTCTCCTCCTCGAACGACCCGACGACTCCTGGGTGGGTACTGAGAGCAACTGCCCTGCTCTAGGACTCAACTGCAGCGCCGTTAGCTATCCCGGACAGTCTGTCATGCTCAACTGCCCCAGGGATGCGACAGACCCTGAGTTCAACAACAATATTTGGGGACCGTGCGGGACGCCCACGGAGGCGCCGTGCTGCGTGATCAAGGAGAGGTTGAAGGTGTTCGAGAAGCTGGACCAGGTGTTCACCATCGTCTTCACCGTAGAGATGGTCCTCAAGATCATTTCCGACGGCTTCATCAGCCACAGGTTCTCATACCTGCGCAGCCCGTGGAACTGGCTTGACCTGGCCATCGTCATAATTTCCCTCGTCGGCTCCTTCGGGCCCAGCAGCAACATCAAAACTTTCAAGTCCCTCCGCACGCTCCGTGCCATACGCCCGCTCAGAGTCATAAAGAGGCACATCGGGCTCAAGGTCGTTGTTGTCTGTATGATCTCCAGCATCCCAGCCATGTATCCTGTGCTCTCCGTCATGGTCCTCTGGTTCTTGACTTACGCCATCCTTGGCGTCAACTTCTACGCTGGCAACACGTACAGCTGCTACGACCCCCAGAACCAGAGGTACTACGGCACTTCCTACTTCCAGTCCTCCAGTGTTTACGCCTCCACCCTTCCCCTGGCCGGGCCGGATGCCGTCCCCACCATCGTCGAGTGCGTGACGGCAGGAGGAGGAGGGCTGGGGGTGTGGCAGCCCAAGTACTTCGGCTTCGATTCCATCGGCATGGCTGCGATGACGCTGTTCGAAGTTTCGACGACCGAAGGATGGATGGAAGTCATGGCGGCAACGACTGATATCCCCAACGGCCTGGGGGTATCACCACTGCCCAACCAGAGCGTGTTCCACTGCATCTACGCCTGCGTGCAGATCATCATCGGCAATTTCGTGCTCCTGAACCTGATCATCGGTGTCGTCATTGCCAACTACACCAAGATCAAGAACAACGAGGAGGGCATCACTCCTTTCCTCACTCCGGAGCAGCACGAGTGGAAGGAGATGCAGCGAATCATCAACCACCTGAAGCCGAGGACGAGGGTCAAGGGGCCTGAGCATCCCTTCCGCAACTGGTGCTTCCATCTCGCCACCAACCCGTGGTTCGAGTACTTCATGACAGTCTCCATCGTCCTCAACGTCCTTGTCATGACCTTCAAGACCCACGACGAGTCAGACTGCATGGTGGCGGCCGTTTTCTGGATCAACTTCACCTTCGCCATCATCTTCATCTTCGAGGCCTTCGTCAAGCTGGTCGGGCTGGGAGTCAACTGGTACTTCGTGGACCCGTGGAACGTGTTCGACTTCGTCGTAGTCACTTTCTCCATCTTCCTCCTCGTCCTCGACATCGTCAACGGGGAGTGGAGCTGCCTCGTGGAGACCAACAGGAAGCTCAAGGTCCCTGCGCTGTCTGCCCTGAGGACCTTCCGCATCCTCCGCGTCTTCCGTCTCATCCGACGGGCCGTTGGGTTGCGCCAGATGATTCAGACCCTCCTGATCTCCGTGCCCTCAATGACTAACATCTTCGCCCTCCTGCTTCTCATCATGACCATCTTCTCCGTCCTCGCTCTCTCCTTCTTCTACAACGTCAACACCTCGCAGGACATGTACGGCAGGATGAACGACGACGAGGCGAACTACCAGTACTTCGACAAGGCTATGTGGATGCTGCATCGGCACACGACGGGCGAGGCCTGGAACGGCATCATGACCTACTGCTCGCAAGACGACCAGTTCCTCGCATGCCAGAAGGCCTACGGCGACTACCTCGGGGACGGCTGCGGGGGCTACTACTACGGGACCATCTTTCACGTGCTCTGGGAGGTCATCGGGACGTATGTCATGATGCAGCTGTTCACTGCCGTTATCCTCGAGAACTTTCACGAGCTCGCTCACGCAGACTCCGCCACCCTCCCGCTGGACAAGCTCAACGAGTTTGTGGACGCCTGGACTGAGCTGGATCCTGACGCCACCCAGAAGATCTCCATAGCCTCGCTCAGCACCCTCATCACCCGCCTCTCTCCTCCCCTGGGGACCAAGAACGATCAGAACGACCGCTCGACAGTCATGCAGATTATCAAGGACCTCAACATTCCCATCCACCAGGGCGGCTTCATCCGATACCACGAGACGTTCTTTGCTTGTGTCAAGCGCGTCCTCACTACCGACTTGGAGGAGGACGACCCTCAGTCCGCCAGGTCAGTCAGGTTCGGGGAGGAAGGGGACGAGCGCAAGGGCAGCGACGCCGCACAGAGCATGCTGGACGGGAGGCTACCAACGGCAGCGGAGGACTTTGCGGCGAGGTCAGTGCAGTCAGCCTTCAGAGAATACAGAGAGAAGCGACTGCAGGTTCTCAAGGGTTTCTCTAGGACGACGGAGCTCCCGATCGACGCCCCTCCTTCTGCCATCAAGATATTTTGAATTTTTTTTCTAGAAGTACTGAGGTGCGGCGACACTGAGCATAATTCAGCCCCCACCAGGCACTGACCGGTCAGTTATCAATCATAGTAGCCATGATTCCTATCCGATAAATGTTTTGAAGAGATCAGTGCCGCGATCACTAGTCCGACATCAGTCACTACTGAGATGACCGATCGGCCGCAGTGAGGCCCCCCCCCAGCGCGGCCGGGCCGCCAAGCCGCTTCGACAACTTGAAGGCAAAGCCGCTTCGGGACTGCCAAGCCACCGCGTGACTCAGCCGCTGAGGGCCACTCAGTAACACTGGCAAACATTACGGGCCGTCAGACTGGGCCGGCCCGGCCCGGCGGGCAGGGCAGGCCGCTTCAGGCTCACGGTACCCGCTCGCCGTTTTTTTTAGAAGTTCGAACCCGTCGGCCTCTCTCCGCCGCCCGGCCGCGGGGACAGGCACCGGGCGGCGCCGGTGACGGTACTACCGGGTCCCCGCGGCCCGTGACCGTACGGACTCGGATCAGTCGGACCGGGCCGCGGGCCCGCGGCCGCCCGGCCCGAGTCCATACTAGTAGCGGCGCCCGCTACTCGGAGGTACACGGGCTGCCGGGCGTTCCGACGACAGCGGCCGCTGGGCCCGGGCAGACCGAGTCACTGAGCCTCCCATTGCCAAGTTGCCACAGCCACGGTCGGAGTGGGCCGGCCGGGCCCCGGACCCGGCCAAGCCTAGTTCAACGGTTACCCGGGAGTCACTGATGAGTTTATGAAAGTTTGAATGAGACTATAAAAGTTTTTATGGGCGCTTGGCCCCTGCGCCACCAGCCGAAAAAGAGTGTTTTCGAACATGCTTCCACTTCCTCTCCATAGCGGGGCTCGTTCAGTACTAGGACTCAGCTAGGACCAGAAACCGGTAAGAGATCCGACCGCTCCTACCCTCCGGCTCAAAGTTTGACTGATTTCTTTGTCAATGGAGTCTTGAGATAACTAAAGTCAGTCCGGTACTGATTACTTTAAGTAAAACAATTGTCCTATGATCAAAATTTTGACTGATAGTTTCTGGTAGGAAAGTTTACTTAGGCATCTGTCAGACACTTTATCTTGATTCGGTTTGTACAAAGGAGTTATAAAAAGGGGCTTTGCCTGCGTCTACCCCTTATCTTCCTACGATATACCCACCCCTCTGTGTCTGCCGTGATGACCCCACCCGTTCTTTACGACTACCGCAACTAGCCACTATATCAGGAGACCACCCCACCTGCTTGTCTTCCAACTACCCCCCATGGTATCACCCATCAAACATCCTGTTACCCCCCACCCTCCACTCCAGTCCCTGAAATGAGCCGGGGGGGCGCATCCGTCTACACACTCGACAATACACCGGTCCTTTGTAGCCTGAAACTACCCCAGAATCAGTGCACAACAGTCTGGTACTATACGGTTCCTGAAAGAGACCCACCCCGTTGTCTCCTATGCTGACCTACCCTCTGTCACCAGTACTTCAACCCACCCCACCCTCAGACATTTCAGCATCTCCCAAATCTCCTTTGCTCTTTATATCTAAACTCCTGAACCGGTGTCCGCAAAATCAAACTACCCCACCCTTAGATCAAACTCCTCACTACCCCCTCGTGATTCATTCGCACCCCCTTTTTACTTCATTTTTCTGTGTAGTCTTCTACATTAGCATTATTCTAAATGCGAACATATGAAATTCAAGGTATGTACAGACCCTAGCGCCAGTGCCCCATCTTGTTCCTCTAGGGATCGAGACGATCACGGGTAGTAGCGATGTAGTTGGTGAATCTTCATGGGTGGGTTGAAAATTTGTGGGGGTAGGTTTATTCGGTGGGGTACACTTTTTCAGGGGTGTGAGTCGGGTACTTTTAGTAAAGATGAGGGTAGGGTCTCTTCTAATGGTGGTGGGTACCTGAAAACTCGACAAGGGGTGGTACATCAAAGGTGTGGTGGGTTGCAGGGACGATGGACCCCTGCAGCAGGGGTAAGAGATTTGTGACTACCCACCCAGGAAGTGCATGATCGCCCCCTTTCAGTCACCCACCCCCACTAGGTCAATTACCCCACCCACAAAAAACAATTTCATAATCTATTTTATTGGTCAACCCCCTCTAAGAGGAGGGGCTGTCGGGTGCGTACCATTATTATCAATCCGTCTGCTGGTGGGAGTTGCAAATGGGGGTAGGGTATGAGTTTTGTGTGGGTCTTTTGGTACACCGGTGCCTTCAGCCAGGGTGCATTGAACTTTATTTAGATCAAGACCCCGTAATTTATCAGTAACATGGTGGGAAGGACTCCGGTGGGTACTGACCCTTTGCAACACTGTGAAGGTCTCCTTGAAAAGGGGGGGTCATAAGGAAAAGCTGCATCCCTGGGTAGTTAAACATTGGGGCTCTTGGTGTCGGGGTAGGGTCACGGAGCAAATACACGGGTATATTTGACCAATTCATTTGGGGTAGGGGTGTATTTGACGACAGTGCATGTGGGTAGAGTAAAAACAGAGATCAAGGTAGTGGGTGGTGTCTATGTGGGGTGATCCGAGCAAGGGTGGGGTGTAATGTCAGATGGTAGGGTCATAGAATCAAAAGAGTTCTGTGAGTAAATTTGTGGGTGGGGGTAGAGTTTGTGGGGGTAGCTCCCAATGGAGACGAGAATGGGTGGGTAGGGAAAAGCAAACAATCTTGAGTGACAGTTCGCAGAGCCATACGAGCACTGAAACAGAGGGGTAGTAATGTTCATTAGTAAATAGTGGGTGGGGTACGCAGAATTTCAGGGAAGGTGGGTACAATTACGAATTGAATTCGAGTATGGTGGGCCTCAAAGATTCGAGGGTGGAGGGGGTGGTACCTTCTGGCTTCATGAGGGGTGTTTTCTCAAGGACATACATGGTGGGTGGTTTTTTAGCTGAGGGTACGGGTGGGTATTTCATGGGAAAAACTGGGGTAGGGTAGCTTGTCTTTGAACCTCGGCCTCCACGCGCGGCCGCTGCTTCCTTCAGGCAGCCACCCTACCCCTACCCCCTTTTTGAATAACCCACCAGTGAAAGCAAGGATATAACAGGCTAGAAAACAAGGGGTAGTAGAATATGTTTCATCTCACCCTACCCGAGAAACCCCCCCAAAGCCCTCCTTCGATATACCCCCCACCCCTCCTGTTTTAACCGGAGGGGTCACCACTACCCCTACATTTGCCCTCAGATAGACACCACCCCTTGTATCCCTGCCTATACCCCTGCTTGCTCTCTCCTCCCGCCCCCGTTCCTCCCTCTCGCACGTCCCGCCTCCTCCACAGTACCTGTCTCGTCTCAGCTTCTCCTTCCTGCCTCGCTGTCCTTCCCGGTAGCGTCCTCCTACCCAGCTCTCTGACCACGGCAACTGCCCTCACTGTGGGCTGAGGCCTCTTTGGTTCTGTTGAGCTCGCCACCGTCAGCGACTCCTTAGCACTTTCATCGGAAATGCGGCAGCTAGTTCTCGCCCTTGCCATCATGGTAGGAGCACAGGCTTTCAACCTGGCTCCTTCCCTGCTCTCCTCCTCGAGAGTAACTCGCAGCTCTCTTTCGCAACATCGCTTCGCCGCACCCCGCAATGCCAGGGGCCGGGTTTCGACGATCAGCATGGCGACCAAGATCCCAAAGATCATTCAGGGAGGAATGGGCGTGCAGGTGATACTGACAATGAGCGCTCTGAGCCGTTTTCTGACATGTGTCTGCTCAGGTGTCTTCTTGGGAGCTTGCCCGTGAGGTCGCAAGAGCCGGCGAGTTGGGAGTCATTTCCGGAACTGCCATGGACATGGTTCTTCTTCGCTGGATGCAGGACGGAGACCCCGGCGGCTTGTACAGGAGAGCGCTCTCGCACTTTCCTGATCAGGGAATGGTCAAGCGCTTCATGGACAAGGTGACAAGCTTCCGCTGCCTTGTGTGTGGACCTGACGGTTGCCTAGTACTACGTGGAAGGAGGAAAGGACAAGAACAAGCCATACAAGCCTCTCCAGATGTGGCAGCTCAACCCCGGACAAGAGCTTCAAGAAGCATGCGTGCTCGGAAACTTTGCCGAGGTCAGGATAAATATAGGAGGTTGCTTGGCTGACTCCATATCAGGTTTGGTTGGCCAAGCACGGCGATGACAACTCGCTTGTTGACGGTGTGGTTGGCATCAACTGCTTGACGAAGATCCAGGTAGGACGATGTTGCACTGATTGTTTTCACATGTACTTATCATCATCTCAGTTGCCGACCATCGAGTCCCTGTATGGTGCCATGCTCGCCGACGTTGACTATGTGCTCATGGGTGCCGGCATTCCCATGGTATGTTTGGTATTCTTCCTGCCTGTCTATAAGTAACGCTCCTCCTCGACAGGAAGTCCCGGGAATTCTCGACAGACTGGCTGCGAACGAGGACGCGAAGCTTTCTATCGACATCGATGGCGGAGACCCAATCAAGCACGTCTTCTCTCCCAAGGCGTTCTGGTATGTTGAGCATGCAATCGCTCTGGCATGTGTAACGAGGCGGTGCAGGGCTGCTTCTGGACACCCCGAGCTTGCCGAGAAGAAGCTCAAGAGGCCCAACTTCCTCCCCATCGTCTCCTCCGTCACTCTCGCCCAGGCCATGTTGAAGCGGGCAACCGGCGCAGGACCCACTAAGGGTATCCAGGGCTTCATCATCGAGCTTCCCAGTGCTGGTGGTCACAACGCTCCTCCCCGTGGCTTCCGATACGATGCCGTCCAGAAGTCGCACAAGCTCTCCCTCAACGAGCGCGGAGAGCCTGTCTACGGCCCCAAGGACGATATCGACCTGCCCAAGTTCAAGCAGGCGGTCGGTGACCTTCCCTTCTGGCTCGCTGGCTACTATGCCAGGCCCGAGAAGCTCAATGATGTCCTCGCCCTCGGAGGTGCTGGCATCCAGGTTGGAACTAGCTTCGCCTTCACCAAGGAGAGTGGCCTTGCCCCCGAGCCCAAGCAGGTCGTCTTGCAGCGAGTCAGCCAGGGAGACCTCCGCGTGTTCACCGACCCCGTCGCTTCCCCCACCGGCTTCCCCTTCAAGGTTTTGGAGCTCGAGGGCTCGCTCTCCGACAAGGACAAGTACCTCGCCCGTCCTCGCGTCTGCAACTTGGGATACCTCCGCACCCCCTACATGGTGGGCCTCCTCCTCCTTCCATCCCTCCACCCTTTCTCTCTTTCTTTTTCCGTCCTCCTCTCTTCTCTCCTGATCTCCTGATCCCCTTCTCTGCTGCTGCTGACAGTTGGAGCAGAGAGATGACGGCAAGGTGGGATACCGATGCGCGTCGGAGCCTGTGGACGAGTGGGTGAAGAAGGGAGGAGATCTCGCTGCGACCGAGGGGAGGAAATGCCTCTGCAACAGTCTTATGGCCAACGCTGGGCTGCCGCAGGTCAGCCCCTTCAAGAAGGAAGGAGAGAGCGAGAGGTACATTGAGGAGATTCTCATCACTGCCGGGGACGACATCAACCAGATCCGCCGCTACATGAAGCAGAACAAGGACGGGGAGTACGAGTACAGTGCAAAGGATGTCATTGATTACCTTTTGGGAAGATTCAAGGAGGAGGTAAGAAGGAGGAGGAAAGTTGACGATGAAATTGGTGCTGACTTTGTCTTGCAGTACAACGACGAGCTCAAGTTGTACCAGGATGCGCACATGGCGGAGGATGGCAACGTGAGGGACGAATTGATGTCAAAGAAGAAGGATTTGCAGAATAAGATTGCGGATGTTGATGAGCAAAGAGCCGGTCTGGCGGGCAAGTAGAGGTGAAATGAGTTCTGATCACGTATCATGTATTTTTCGCAAACAATTCGCAACTGGTGGACACTTCTAGCAGGAATATATTCGAGACCATCCATTAAACCAACAAATGTATTCCATACTTCCTCCTCTTGTGCAGCCACCTCCCATCCTGTGCTCCATTTCTCTCTTGCTCCGTCCTCTGTCCCCTTCTCCGTCCTCCATTCCTCCTTCTCCAGCCCCACTCGTTGCCAACCTTCCTTCTTCAGTTGGCACTTTCACTTCGCACCCTCCTCTTTGCTTTCTCCTCTTCTCCCTCGCTCCCTTCAGTGCGCGTCTGCCGTCCTGCTCGTGATCGTCGACGTCACCTGCGCGAGTTTGTCATCCTCCACCTCAACAACCTCCTCGACTCGACCTCGTCCAGCATCGGCGACATTATCCTACTGTGCTCCGTCAGCGTCGCCTCCACGCCTTCCCGCAGCCTTCGTTGCTCCTCGTAGAGCTGCTGGCAAGTCAAGGGGGAGCAAGGGCGGGAGCGGAGCTCTTCACCTCCGACGAGACGGCATGAGAGAACGTGAGGACGCGCAGAGTCTCGACGAGCGTCCGCAGACCATGCGCGATGACGGGGAGGAGGAGGGAGACCTTGTGGATCCTCAAGTGCTTGAAGCTCAGGTCGAGCACCTCCAGCGAGCTGGTCGCCTTGCTGGACCTGTAGACCTTGGCTTCCTCCGCGCTCATCTTGATCCCTTCCTCCTCCTCAACGATGATGACGAGCTCTCGCTCCATCTTCTCCACCTCCTGCAGGAAGGCGTCGGTCAGTGCCCTCCTCCCCTGTCCGTTGTCCTCCTCCTCCAGTGTGCTGGAGCATCGCACGATCGCCTGGGTCAGAGCATGCGATCGCAGCTGCACGTAGCGGCGGAGGAGAGCATCAAGGCACTTGCTCAGCGTACGCCTGATGGAGGCGAGAGAGTTGGAGAGGACCTGAGCCTCGTGCCCGTGGCCCCCTGCTCCCCGGAGGTCGAGGTGTGAGGAGAGGGCAGGAAAGCCGTCCTCCAGTATCCGCCGCCAGAAGCAGGCGAGCCGCAGGCTGAGCTCGGAGGAGGAGGAGGCGTGCGGGTCACCCTCGAGGAAGGAGCTGACGCAGATGGTGTCGAAAAGCCTCACCAGCTCCTCGTACGTCTCGTCGAAGATCAGCGGGCGGAGCTTCAGCATGACCTGCGTGTCGCTGGCCATGAACGCTCGGACCTTGTCCATGGCGCTGTCGCTCTGCTCAAGGAAGGAGGAGGAGGAAGAGGAGATCACATCCTTCACACTCTTGGACGAGACCTCAACCTCCCTGCGCGAGTCACTCACGCTCCTGGCGATGGCTCGCACCTGCTGCTGCACGAAGGAAGCAAGGTGCTCGAGGGTCAGCTGGACTCTCTTCTTCACGCAAATGTGCACCACTCGCTCTGCCTGTGGGAGCACGTTCCCCTCCGGCAGCACAGCCTCTACCCCTCTGACCGCGTCGTACCAGAGCTCGAGTTGGGAGAGGACGGCAGCAGCGTCCTCCGCAAGGTCCGGGTTTGCAACAGCAGCCTCCACAGCTGCGAAGTAAGACTGCAAGACCTGATGGCAGAGCTCTAGCAGATCCCTATTCATCTCCTCCTGTTCTTGCTCCTCGATCGTCCTCCCTTCCTCGCTAGCTCCATCCGCTGCCTCCTTGTCTCCTGGCTCCTGCTTCCCATCCTCCCTCTCCTTCTTGTCCTCCTTCCCTGCTGCCGGGGAGTGCAGATCCTGCTCGCCGTCGCGGGGAGCCAGGAAGAGCATCTGGTAGCTCAGCAGCATGTCCTTGACAAGATCGAGGAAGGTTCTCGACAGAACTCCCTTGAGCTCTCCTACCTGCACTTTCTCCCCGGCATGCCGCACGTTATGCTTCAGCCGCACCCTCATTACCTCCAAGAAGTCGCTCTGGACGCTCCTCTTCGTCTCCCCCAGCTGGAGCAGCAGCAGAGCGCACTCCTGCAGCTCTGGCACGAGGGCCTCGTTGGACGACAACCTGGATCGCAGGCGCTCTTGCAGCAGAACGAGGATCTCGGTCGACTCTGCTTCCACTGCCTTGAAGGAGGGCACATGCCCGTACGCCCTCAGCACGGGGAGGGCGGTCCTCCAGTACTTGACCGCCTCTGCTCCTGCATCGAGCTCCACCGCCCTCTTGAGCCTCGTGGGGAGCTCGAAGATGAAGGAGAGCTTCTTGAGGAGGCGGCGGATGCCGTTGAGCCTCTGGATCCTCACCCGCCTCTCCGCGAGGTTTGAGTTGATCTTGAAGGAGGACTCCGTGATTTCCGACACCTTGGACGCCAGCCTCTCCATTTCCCCGTCCATCCCGTCCACCTTCTCCTTCATGGCGCGAATCGTCTCGGTAGCGCTGATGAACTTGTTGTAGTTCTCGTACACAAGCATCTGCATGTCACTGTCGAGCTCCTTGATCTCGGAGGACAGCTCGTTGCTCCTCCCCACGAGGTCAGGCAGGGGCTTGCTCTTGAGCAACGAGGACACGTAGGCGTCTGCATCGAAGTTGCTCGAGTCGATGTCGCTAGCACTCGCGTCATGCCGCACTGGGAGGTCGTAGAAGCCGCTGAAGCGCTGCCTCACGCGCAGAGCCGCAGCTGACGACTTATGATGGCTCTCCATGGCGCGAGTATCACGAGGAGGAGGAGCAAGGACTAGGACGAGCAGCAGCAGCAGCAGCAGCAGCAGCAGCAGCAGCAGACCTCTCACTCTCTCCCCTGGTTCCCAGCGAGTTTCTCCTGTTTTTCCTATTTGCCCTCCTCCCCACTTTTCCCATCTGCTGCGAACCGCCTGCCACTGCCTGCGCCATGCCCCTCCCCCCCTCCCCGCCTTCCCCTCCCTCGTGTGTTGGACAGAAGATGGCAGGAGGATTGTCGAGCTTCAGAGGAGGAGGATCAGGAGGAGGAGGAGGAGGAGGAGGAGGAAGAGGAACAGGAGGAACAGGAGGGACAGGAGGAGGAGGGCGAAGATCAGTAACTTACAGTCTCGTCCTCCTCCTTCTGTCGCTGGCAGCACTTGCCTCTGTGGATATCGCTCAGGCAGCCATGAGGCACGAGGAGAGCGACTCTCCGCTCGATCGCCTGAGCGAGCTCCTGCAGGAGGCCAGGGAAGACATCCACCAGCACATGGCGGACGAGACGCCGCAAGGGGAGGAGGAAGGAGAGGAGGGGAGGAGGAGGTATGAGCGCGTGAGTTTCAACAGGTTCGATCAGAACGCTGACGGGTTCTTCAACTTCCAAGAGTACCAGAAGGCCATGATCGAGGATCTAGAGGCCAGCGGGACAGGAGGGAGCTTGAAGGAGGCCAGCGGGACAGGAGGGAGCTTGAAGGAGGCCAGCGGGACAGGAGGGAGCTTGAAGGAGGCCAGCGGGAAGTCTGCCATGGACCTGGTGGCCAAGCGCTACTTGGAGGAGCTGGCGCAACAGTTCGACCGGGAAGACGAGGACAAGGACGGCAGGATCTCCTTCGAGGAGTGGTGGAGTGCAGTCAGGAGCAGCAGGGAGGGAGAAGAAACCGAGGAGTCTCCTCCTCTTGCCCAGGGTTACGACCAGGAGGAAGAGCTCAAGTTCATCTTCCACATGATGGACGAGAATGCAGACGGGCAGCTGTCACATCCCGAGCTCGCCAAGGGGCTAGACTTGGGGGTTGGGAGGAGTGGAAGCAGCACCGAGGAGGTGATAGCGAGGATGGATGCAAACAAAGATGGGTTTGTTAACATCACTGAGTACCTCGATTCCTACGGCAGCCAATCCTCGCAGGCAGTATACGAGTTCCTGCTCAGATCCTTTCAAGCGCTGGACGAGGACTACATGATGCAAAATTTTGAACAGAGTCGACAGGAAGGGAACAAGACGGGATAGATAGCATCGTGGGATCGATGCCATGGACGAGGCTCCAGCCCATCATGCCAGGATCCTGGTTGACAACGACAGCAGCATGTAGTTCATGACATCTCCTGTCTGCTCAGATGAGCTATCAGCCATGTTAGCAGACATGTGTTTGTATGCTACCATCATGATGAAGCTGGTGAACAGACTTAAAGCTGCGCCTGCACTATCATGTCAGGCTGGGCAGCAAGGAGGACGAGGGTCACTGGAGGAGAGCTGAAAGACCGCGATGCTCCTCGGATACCTCGACCTGAGCTCGGCAAAGGTGGCGACGACCAGGACCTGAAGCATGCTTCAGTCACATGCGAGCACGTGGAGAAGCATGGAGCAAGCAGGGGGAACGACGAGGACGAGAGCGAGAGATGAAGGGCAGGAGGTGGTTCAACATCCAAGGAGACATCACCCCGAAGACAATCCTCAGCGTGACCTCGAAGACTTGAGCATGGAAATCATTTCAGCATCTCATCCGCACCCTCGGCCTGATCAGCATACCGATAGAACGAGGTCGAAGGTCCTGGGTCCCGTCGGAACTCGCCTATACAGCATATCAGCACGCCGGTTGTCCGTTAGTGCAGCTGACCCCTCTGAAGAGCCCGATGGACGAGACGGATATGGCAAACCAACTCTCTGCGTGCTCAAGTCAAGCTCGCAGGTCAGCAAGGGACTCGTGACCGAGCAGCGATATGCAGCCAGCCATCAACGCCTGCGTCCGATTGCTCACTTTCTGCACAAGACGGTTCAGCTCTGGGCTGCTGGGCGTTTTGAATCTGTTTACATAGGCGGTGATAAAAGATGTAAACGTAGGAAACAGCACTCGCGGCAGTCGGAGGAAGCTTGACTGTTTCCCAGCGTGTCATTTCCAAGAGGGTAGAAAGAAGTTCCTTGTACAATTACTGCGATGACCGAGAAGATGAGGTAGTCTTGGAGCTGAACACCTCCATGTTCCTGGTCTCCATCAGTGCACAGAAATCGATCATCACGACTCACCCTCCTAACCACGTCACGAGGCCTCTGCATGATATCCTAGTAGAACACCAGTGCGTGCAGATGTGCGACACGGACAGCGCAACGTTGCCTTGCTATGTTGATGCTTTGATTGTACTCACGTTTTCTAGTTGTACTTCTCCTTTTTCACAGCCAGCTGCCCTGCTACTTGCTGCGGCTGCGTTATTATTGCTAGCTTGCCTTGCCTTCTTCTATCCTTGAATCAACATGAGAGAGGCAAATCTTCCTTTCTCATCCATAGTCTCCTCCTCCCTCAACCACGTCCTCTTCCTCTCTCCTTCTCTTCCTCTCTCCTTCTCTTCCTCTCTCCTTCTCTTCCGCTCATGCCTGGCCTCCTCGTCGGCACCTCGTCGGCTGTGCCCATACGTCAACAAGCGGATCTTGCATTATTATTAGTTGGATGCACTCCTTCTCTATCTCTGCCGGGCCCGAGGCCACATACACTTTCTGCCAGTGATGCCGGCCCCGCTGAGGCCCTTGGGCCCGGCCGGGCCTAGCTTGACAAGTCGCCGGCTCAGTGCGAGTCACTACCTCAGCCGCCTGTAAAGGGAGGAGTCTCTGAGGCGGGTCTGGGTTTGTGCAGTTAATTTCGTCAGCTCACCGCAGCAGTTGCTTTACTCAAAGTTAAGTTAAAAGTCAGTACGAGGCAGAGGGCTTGACCCCGACACTATGTCGCCTATGGGTGACTCCTAAAAATAAAATTTCACGACAGTTTTAAATATTACTAATCTAATATTCAATTTACAGAACAACATTTGTGTAAATTTGGAATAAAGTTGACAAAGGCAACTCCGAAGCACCGCCATCGAAAATTTCCCCGAAGTCGCGGTATTACCGGGGTGGCACCTGGTATGTACGCAGATAACGCGGAAGACTGCAACCTTCATTACCACCGTACCCCTGCTTTCCCTATGAAGTACCCCTCTTTCCGTGGGCAAGTTGTCAACTTCTGTAGGGTGACGCCGTGTGACATTTGGCACCACCCTAGGTACCCTTCATGCTCAAGGTGACTTCTCAGTACCTCTCAGTACCCCCTGTACCTCCTGATTGTACCCCCTTTACCCCCTCGTTGTACTGCAACAGTACCCCATGGTTGACCACCGCAATTTCCGGTCCCGGCATTTTCCGTGGAGCGAGTCCAAGAGGACCCCTACCTCCAATACCCCAGTAATTTACTACACCCCCAGAAAAGTTTTCGACCACCCCTCCATATGATCGTAGTAAGTACTGCCATCCACCCCTCCTACCTCGATTCAAACTCTGCCACCCACCTCAGCCATAATGTAACTGATCGAAATTAACCATAATGACTACGCTAAAGCTCAAAGTACCCTACCACCAATCGACTTCTAGACACCCACCCCTATTTTTGAGCTCGGAGCCACCCACCCACCCAGCCTTGACATCTTTATAATGCACCGCCCTTCCCCGAATATGCTGACCCTGGTTCCTTACTCCCTACCCCCTTATTACAGATGAAAATGGTTTGCAAACGGGGGTACTTGGAAACATATTGAATGTTTTTTTTTTGGGGGGGGGGTACCCCTACCCTCAATGTAATAAAGCTCGACATACCTACCACAGACTTTGTCCACTTTTATGCTTCTCAAGACTCTTTAGAAGGGGTAGGGTAGTACTACCCACCCTCTAATCAGGTTCACTTCGGACCATGTATCCCAGAGCTCGGGAAATCAGCCAGATGCCTGAAGACAACATGATGAGCGCAGCGACAAGCTTGCGATGCAGGGACAGAAGTGAGGAGCCCACAGCATGTAGAGCGAGAGAAGATGTGAGAAAAAAGAAAGAGATAAATGGAAGGACAAGTTGCGCTGAAACAAACTTGGAGGATGGAAAAAACAGCAGTAAATGTTCGTTGAGATCAAAAAATTGTTGGAAGTAGGGAGAGGAGGTCGGAGGCACGATATAGTTCAACCATGCAGTAGAATATGAGAAGTTAAGATATTGCATATCCAAGTTAGGAACAACACACCTTCATGTGGGAAATGCACGAGTTGACCTGAAAAATGTATCAAGATAGTGTTGCTTTCATGCTTTGACAGAAAATGCAGATCCCAAGGCTTCGAGAACGACCTGGTTTTCTCGAGATCATGCAAGCCGATCAAATTTTGCCTCTCCCTTCGTTCCAAGAAGTGATGAGCATGCTCAAGACGTCTGAATTGATACCAGATACAATCTCCACCTTCATCAAGCCGACTGAGATTCGACTGAGTACCATTGCGCATGTGTGCCAACACCGAGACAAGCAGGAGCACGCCAGCTCCCATCGTCTCCTGAACCAATCGAACCCCGTCCTCTCCAGGCCCTCTGCCATCTACCCTGCAGCGAGCGGCGCGATCAGAGTAGTGGACTCGTTGGACTCGTCGAAGCCGTCGTACTATCGGGAGCAGAATATGAAGGTGTCTGTGGTGGGCATCGGGAGCTATCAGAGTATCATGAAAGCGAATGCGATCAAATCGAAATCCAAGAATAAGAGGGGACCGTATAGCTGCGCTGTCTCCTGTCCAGACTGTAGGAGAAAGAAGAGAGTTTGTGGGCAAGGAAAGCTGGTGAGAATGCTTGTTATGATAGCTCCTGCTCCTGCTCCTGCTCCTGCTCCTGCTCTAGTCTTCGTTTCCTGACACCTTTGCTTTCAGGGGTGTACGGGCAAGCAAGTTTTCAACCAGGTGACTGATCTAACGTCGCTCATTGAGTCAGATGTAACCTTGTGACCAGGCGTGCTTGTCATGCAAGCGGTTGAAAATCAAGTGCAACGGCCAGCACCCTCACTGCGCCAAGTTACACCAATTGCAAGAGGTTAAGATTGAAACAAAGTGACAAAACCTCGCCTCTGTGAAATATTTGTTACAAAATCATTAGGATACTAGAGTATACGCAAAGAAAACCACCTAACATCCTAATCATCATCACACTTATATACATCCAAATCTCTTAATCTTGCTTCACTGTCTGCTCTCCGCCCTAGTTGGGCTCAGTCCCTTCTTTCCCTTCCAGCGCTTTCTCCTCCTGATTGATCTTCTCTTTCCCTTCCTCCTCTTTCCCTTCCTCCCTCCCTTCCTTGACCTCCTCCTGAGAAGCTTTTCCCTGCTCGCCAGCCGCTTCCTCCTGTACAGCTGCTAGTACCTCTTCTGCCTGCCCTTCTTTCGCTTCATCATCCATTGCTTGCTCTTCCTCCTCCATAACCGGCTCGAGTTGTGACACGGAAGGGTCCACGAGCTCGTCCCCCTCGCTGGCAGCATCGAGATCCTTCTCGCTCGACGTTTCCTCCGCCCCCTGAAGGATCAGGTCATGATTTCTTCACAGCCGAAGTGAAGGCATGTACGAGAAGGGGAAGAGGAGGAAGAGGAAGAAGGAACGATTCCTAAACAGGGAGGAGGTCGAGGGAGGAGCAAGCAGATCAGAGGACAGTTACCTTCTTCCCTCCTTCGTCCATGACAATCTCGCTCAACGACTCCACGATCTTGTCCACTTCTTCGATCCTTGTCTTGATGCTTCTGACCTCCTCCGTGCTGCTCTGCATGCTCCTCCTCAGCTCCTCGAATGGCTCCACTGCCTTGGTCAAGACGTCCACCGACGCCTGCAGGGCCTGAACACGGAGCGACAGCTCTTGCCGCATGCCCTCCTGCCCGTGGAGCATTTCAACTGCCATCAGCAAGTCGTCCACCTTCCCCCTCACGGCCTCGTCCTCGCTCCTCTGCCCTGCTCTCTTCACCTCCTCCGCCATCTGCGCCAACTTCCCCCCAAGCTCCCCCATCTTCTCCTGGGCCGTGACCGTAGCGCTGCTTGTAGTCTGCAAGTTTGCAAGCGCGAGCTCGATGCGGTCTGAAAGGACATCCACCCTCCTGTCCACGTCCTCCCGGAGGTTCTGAGCTTGCACCTCATGATCCGACAGGTTCACCTCCACCTCTCGCAAGTCCTGCGACAGAGGAAGCAGCTTCAGCGTCACCGTCTCCTGCATCTCCTCCTTGATCAGCGGGGGAATTCTCCTCTCCAGCAACTCCCTCCCCAGCTCTTCCACGGAGGCGGCGGCAACGGCCTTAGCGTCCTCGATGGCAAAGCGGAGCAAGGCTTCCTGCTCCTTGACGACGAGCGAGGACACCATACCCTCCATCACGTGCCTGCACTCCTCCTCCCGAGCCAGCGCTTCTAGCTCCGTCCTAGTCACCTCCAGCACCTTACGGATCTGCTTCATGTCCTCCTCCACCTCTCGGAGCCCTTCCTCCTGCGAGGTTCTCAAGCTCCCTTCCACTTCCCCGATCATCTCCTTCACCTTCGCCACCTCCTCCTCCACCTGCCCCACCTGCTCGCCCACCTTCTTCACGCTCTCCTCTATCTCCACCCGTTGTGCTGCCATATCCTCCCTGGCCTGCTCAAACACCGCTGCCGCAGCCTCCTTCCCCTCCTCCATCCTTCTCTGCTGCTTCTCTAGCTCGACCTTGATGTCGTTCACCAGCTCCAGATGCAGAGCATGCTGCCGCTGAAACTCAGACACCAGCTCGACGTTCTGCTCATCCAGTCTGATCGCAAGCATGTCGATCCTGTACTTGACTCCCTCCTCTCCATTCACCTCCTCCTCCAGGCTCTGCACCCTGCTGGCGATCGCCTGGAGCCTCCTCCGCTCCTCCTCCTCGCTCCTGTCCACCTCCGCTCGCAAGTTTGAGTTCATCTCCTCCTGCAACGCCTGGATCGTCTGCAGGAAAGGAAGAGCGTCAGCGGCTCGTTGGCAGAGGAAGCTTCCTGTACCTTGCGAACATCCGACAGCTGCTGCTGGTTCAGATTCCTCTCCTCCTCCATCTGCCTGTGCAGCACTGTCGTGTCGCCGCGCAGCTCCGTCAGAGCATGATCCACCCTGCTCCCCACCCTGCTCGCCGCGTCCTCGATCTCCATCCTGTACTTCTGCAGGCTCTCGTCCTGGCGACTCTGATGCACTTGAAGCTCCTGGAGGAAGGAGTCAGAAAGAGGAGGAGACAAAGGAAAGTATAGAGAACGAATCATCGTGAGCAGTAAAGGAAGTAGGAAGGAAAATGTAGAGGACTGGGGGAGACAGGGGAGGAGGAGGAGAAGAGAAAAGGAGGGTTTCCTCCTTTGCCTACCTCCAACTTCTTGAGGAGGAAGTCACGAGTTTTGCTCAACTTGGCGTTCAGATCTCCAACGACTCCTCCTGATTCCGATCCTCCTCCTCCTCCTCCTCCTCCTCCTCCCCCCGCCTCGAATCTTTCGCGCTCTCCATATCCTCGGCTCTCCTTCTCGACCTGCTCGAGCCCTCGGGACCCGCTCGACGATGCGAACACTGCAGGGGCAGCATGAGCAGCAGAAGGAGAACAGCAGGTGAAGAGAAAGGGAAGGAGGGAGAACAAGAGGGAGAAGGAAAGGAAGGCGAGGAGGAGGCGGGAGAAGAATGAGGACAGGAGGGGAGAAGAGGAAAGGTTGAAGAGAGAGGGAAAGCAGAGAAGTCAAGGATAGGGGGAGGAAGGGAAGCTGCGGAGGAAGGAGCAAAGAAGACGGGAGGGAGGAAGGGACTGACAGTCTCGCTCAAGCTTCGCCATCTTCCTCTCCACCTCCTGGCATCGCTGCGACACGGTGCTGCTCCACACGTCTGCCGCCGCCCTCCCCTCGTGAACGCTCTCCTCAAGCTGATCGATTCTCCTCCCGCTCCTCTCCGACGCCCTCGCCAGCTCCTCCTTCACACGCTCCAGGCTCATGTTGACCCTCCGCTCCCCTTCCTCCGCCGCCTCCTCCACGCTCTTGATCCTGCTCTCCACCTGCCTGCTGCTGCCTCTGCTCTCCGTCCTCGCCGCCTTGAGGTCATGGTCCAGCTGGGAGATCCTGTCGCTCTGCAGCTCGAGCTCCCTCCTCAAGCTACTCGCCAGCGACCCCACGGCCTCTTGCATGCTCGCCTGCCGAGAGTCAGAGCGAGGAGAGGGAGGGGAGGAAGAGGTGAAGGCGGAGAACAAGGAAGGAAGAGACGAAGGGAATGAGCAACGGGTGGCAGGTAGGAAGAAGGAGACGAGAGGAGGGAAAGGTCAGTAGCGTACACCGTGCTGTAAAGCC
>NW_005434642.1:404085-451398 GCF_000315625.1 Guillardia theta CCMP2712
TGATCATATCCCTTGTCGTCCTCTCTATGATCCCCTCCAGCTCGCTCGTCTCTTTCTCAATCCTCTGCTCCATCCTCCCCATCTCCTCGTGCAGCTCCCGCGTGTCGCTCTCGCAAAGGTCCACGCAAGCGTCAAGCGCTCGCTGCAGCCGTGTCGATCCTCCCCCCAACCTCCCTCCACCTCTCTTGCTCCGCTCCTCTCCTACCCTCCAGCTCCGACTGCACTCTCCTCACCAGCTCGTCCCTCCCGTTCTCCAGCGCCTTCACCCTGTTGTCCATCACCTCCAGCAAGTCCCTCCCTTCCTGCATGCCGGACATAGCTCCCCTCCTCACCATCATCCTCAGTTCGTCCACCTCCTCCTCCACAGCCACCATCCTCCTCGACGCCTCCTGCTCCGCCTCCTCCCGCTGCTTCACCTCCTGCGTGAGGTCAGCGAGGATGCTCTTGATGCTCTTCGAGTGCGAGTTGCTCTTAGCCTGCAGCAGCTTCAAGCTCGCTGCTGTCGCCGTCTCCTCCCCGCCCTCCTCCCTCCTCCCCTCCTTCCCTGCCTCTGCCTCCAGAAACGCGAGCCTCTGCCCCAGCTCCTCCTGCCCCTTCATCCTCCCTCGAATTTCCGCGCGGACCACCTCCTCCAGGTAGGAGCTGGACTTTGCCCAGCCCTCTGTCGCCTCCTCCGACAGCCGCCGCAGCTCTAGCCTCACCTGCTTCATCGTCCTACTATTGTGCTCCTCCTGCTCCCCGGCTGTAACCTCCAGCCTCCTGACCGCTTCCTCCGTCCTCGCGCTCATCTCCTCCAGTCGCTGCATCGTCGTTCGCTCGCTCTGCTCCACCGTTCGGATCAGCTCGTTCATCCTCGAGTGCAAGTCTGTCAGCCTGGCCTCTGTCTCTTTCCTCACTAGCTGCTGCTGCTGCTCCCGTGCGTTCCCTTCCGCCTGATCAACGCAAATCAGCCTCAGGAGAGTGTGACAAGGAGAGGAGGGAAGGTGAGGAGAGGAGAGAGGCGAGGGCGTTAGGACAGGGTTGAAGGGAGAAGGACGAAGTGGAAGGCGAGGAGGAGGACCTGGTTCTTGACAAGCAGCGATGAGTCCCTCTCCTCCATCTCCTGCTGGACGCTGTTGAGGTCGAGCTGGAGGGCATGCAGCGTCTGCCTCATCCTCTCCTGCAGGGTGTGATGGTTGCTCGCAAGCATCTCCCTGACCGCCTCCTCCGTCCCCTTGTTCGCCTCCTCCCCCGCGCTCCTCATCACACGGATGGCCTGCTCTAGCTCCAGCAGCTTCACCTCCATCTCCCTCCTGTGCGTCACGTGGTACTGGACCTGAGACGCTCCCTGCCCAGACATCATGAGGGGAACCACCTACGTCATGCCCCCCTCCACATCTTGATCATCGTCTCCATCAGTGTATCATGACTCAAATTCTCCTCCTCCAAACCCCTCTCACCCCTGCTCCTGCTCCTGCTCCTGCTCCTGCTCCTGCTCCTGCTCCTGCTCCTGCTCCTGCTCCTGCTCCTTTTTTCCCTCGACCTCCTCCTCCGGCTTCATCTTCATCGAAACCACCTCCTTCACCATCATTCGCACAGTCTCAAATATTATCCCACCACCTCCGACACCATCACCATCACACAACTCAGTCTCCATCTTACATGCTGGAGAATCGATGCCTCTGCTGTCTCCACCGCATGCAGTCGCTTCTCCATCGCGTTCATCAGCAAATTCTGCTGCTCCAACGTGTCTCTCATCATCTCCGCCTGTCGCCTCTCCTGCTCTGCCGCCAGCTGAAGCTCGTTCATCTGCCGTCCTGCAGTCATGCTCCCACCCCTCCACCCCTCCTCCAGTACCGCTCCACCCCTCATATCCTTCCAACCCCCACCTCCCTCCTCTTGGCACTTCCCTCTTCTTCCCCTGATCCTTATCCTTTTGCACGCTCTCTCCCCGCGCTCCTCCTCCCTCCCCTCCCTCCCTCTCCTCCCTCCTCCCCTCCCTCCCCCTCCCTCCCTCCCCTCCCTCCCTCCCCTCCCTCTCCTCACCTTCCGCAGGGCCGACGCTGCTCTCTCCGAATCGATCGATGCCACTTGCTCCAGGTGAGAATGAAGCTTGTGCGCGATGTCCCGCTCAAGCTGCAGAAGCTTCTCATGAGGAGCAAGCATCTTGCTGTCCGCCCTCAACGACGCATTCTCGATCTCCAGAGCCTATTGAATCATCACCGTCATCTAGATTATCATCGCCGCCGCATACAACAACACAGCTACACTCCTCCTCCTCCTCCTCCTCCTCCTCCTCCTCCTCCTCCTCCTCAACTAATGATTATCCCTGTAGTTATATAGCGAATTCATCATCATCATCATCATCATCATCATCATCATCATCATCATCATCATCTTACCATCATCCTCTCCCTCAGTTGTGAGTTATCCCTAGCTGCTGAGCTGTAACAGTACCATGTGAGCACAGAGGGAAAGGAGGCAGGAGGGGGAAACAAGGAGCAGGGATAGACGAAGGAGGAGGGGGAAGAGCAAGATAACCTGAGATCGTTTTCCATCGCTGAAACTTTTCCATAGAGTCCGAGCAGGAGCTCTTGCGCCTGACAGAATTTTATTCGTCCTTCCGCTAGGAAACGCAACAAGGCATGAAGGAAAACATCCTACATTCTAACCAACGACAACAAACATCCACCACCGTCATTCCCTTACAAGATCACCATCACCATCACCATCACCATCACCATCATCATGTTTGACCATGACTCTGTACATCACAACAAGTTCATCTTTCCATTCATCTTCATCTTGTTCACCTCCATCTCCAGAATGTTTTGCACTTGTGCCCTCTGCCCGTGCTGCTCCTCTCCGCGCATGGGGGGGGTTGGAATTTCTCGCCTTTCCTTGCTCTCGCGCTGCCGTGATCGCGGCCTTGCTTCCGCTCTCTTGTTCCTTTCTTGGGGGGGAGCAGCAGGAGCTGACTTCTGGATCTCGGGTAGAACGAATTCTTCAGCGGCATTTCTTTTCCTTGCATTTGGTTCAGAGGGGTTGCTAATGAACGCTGCTTCGTTCGATCGCCTCTGTCGGTCAGCTTCCATCTGCATCAGGAGCTCTCTGCCATACTCTCTCTTCGATCGCCGAGCATGCATGGCCTGATCAGGGTTCTCCCCAGCCAAGACGTTACTAGCCATGACTGCAACGAACTCCCTGCAACTTGCTTGCTAACGAGCCCGAGGGAAGGAGCGTCAAGGAACAGCAGTGGGAGGTCTGATCAGAAAGACAGGTATGATACTGCAAGGTCAGTCTGCTTCCCTTCTCCTCGTCTCCTCTCGCCCTCACTACCCCGCACCTTCGCCATCAACCCAAGAGCGAATAAGCAGCCGTTGAATCTCATCACCCTCATACCGCTCAAATGAACTTCGGACCCTGCTTCGGACCCAGTTCGGACTCCCCGGACCCGGCTTCCGAAGTTCGGACCGGGAAGGCCGCCGGCCCCCGGCGCCGGGCGGCCGCCGGGCGGCCCGGGTTGCAGTTGCCACTGAGTGACTTACCGTGGTTGATCCAGTCACCCGGCTTTACTCCGATCACACGAGTCAGGATCGGACTCATCAGCGCGCCGGGGCACCCGTGACGGCGCCGGGGGTGACTCTGAGACGGACGGTGGGCCTGCCAGTGACTCGCGGCCCGTGACCATCGGACAGTGAGGCCGCACCCGGCGGGCGGCCGGGCAGCTGAGGTACTGTGGGCCCGGTCAGGAATTGAGGTGCTGAGAGTTTACTTAGGCTACAACTTAAGTCACAGTTACACAGGTCGCTAACTTAACAGTGCTCGCGATAATTTACATCGATCTTATTGGTTGCCTTGCGAAAGGTTTTCAACCCATCGGGTTTGGCCACTGGCCCGAGCCCACCGTCAGTGTTCACGGTTGATTCACCAACTTGCGGCCACCGCTGGTCCGACGGTCCCGAGTTATTGTCCTCTTGAAGAGTTCTTGATCTGCGGCATGTAACCCGAGGAGGCATACCTGACCAAGCTGCAGGCCGGGAGTCACAATATGATCGTAACATCAAAGTGGCATGAGCTCACCTGCCCTGCTTCGTATGGCTTCGTGGGAACAGCGCAGATTGTCGGATCTTTTTCTGGCCCGACATTTCTGATTCCGTCTCTTCTAGTTGGAAGTTGTGGGCAGGTGCCGAACTCCTGCGCAGCAGAACCCTGTACTTCATCAGTGGGTTCTCCTGTATTTGACGCGCTGATCGCTCAGCCGAGCCGTTGAATAGGGGCTGTAACGCGACCTTCTTGGCAGGCAGGTGTATCCGCTTTCCTTTCGATGGCATGCGAGCAAATCCGGCATTATGGTCCTGATCCGCAAGAGCTTTTCTGTTCGCACTATCCACACTGTGAGTATCGAAGCCTTCTAATTCACTTTCGTCGAAAGACATCAAGGGAGCATTCAGACACTCCGCTGCACTCCAACGATTCTTGGGATCCGCTGATAACAGACCATTGAGGAACTTCGTCCACTGATCAGCAGAGGCAGAAATTTCTTTCCAAGAATGGTTCGACATGTCCTTTAACCTTTCGGACTGGAACTTGTTTGTGACGCAGCAACCCTTGACCTGGAGAAATCTGGTCAGGACACGGGGAAGGGGAGAGCAGTGCGATTTCACCATTGAATCAAGTCGGTAAGGATAGCTCGGCCACTGCTCAAAGTGGGTGCAACAGTTCATCTTCGAAAGGAAGTCCTTGTCTTGAGGAGTTCCAATCAGCTGGAAGATTCGCAGCAGCTGATCCCCGTTGTAGTTGAAATGAGAACTCTTTGGGCATTTGCAAACATCTTCTATCTTGCCAGGAAAAGCACATCTGCCCAACAGCATTTCCAATACGACACACCCAATCGACCACAAATCAATCTTGGAACAGTACATGGAGGTACCCATGATTAGCTCAGGTGCGCGATACCACCTGTCCAATTCTCAGAACCAAACCATGAAATTGTGTACAACTAACAGGGTGGAAATTTCACGACGGACAGGAAGTTTGGGCTCTGTCAAGTATCGTGAAAGACCGAAGTCTCCTATCTTGATCGACATGTCAAAGAATACAAGGATGTTTGATGGTTTGAGATCTGTACCAAGCAAGTCATCATCAAGAAGGTACAAGGAATTTGTAATAGAATCACCTCTGTGCACAACTTTCTCATTGTGCAAGAAATCCAAGCCCTGCAAGATTCCCTTGGTCCACCGCTGAACTACTGAAAGCGGGAGGCCACAGCTCTGTCGTTTGATCATGACATGGAGGTCCACCATTGCCTCCTCCAAGATCAGAACCCTCTTGTCCGATGTGACACCAATCAAGCTGACGACATTCGGATGCGCTGGAAGAGACGACATGATCTCGATCTCGCGACGAAAAGACTCCAGCATATTCTCCGATGGCCGTTTGTCTTTGCTCTGTTTCATTCATGCAATGTCATTTCCATTGCCTGCAAAAACCTTACACTCACCACTTCGGGGTCGAGATCTTGATCTGGGTATACTACTTTAACGACTACATCTTGCTTGTTGTTGAGGATCGTTGCCTGCCATACACTTCCGTAGGCTCCTTTTCCGATCCTTTCAGCCACCTGAAGCATGTCTCAATATTGGGGACGTTTCGAGTTAGGGGATGTGCATTCACCTCCAGATCAGCCCGTTTGTAGACCTTGACGCGAGAGTTTGTCATAGCTAAGACATGTAAGTGCTGATAGATACGATCGGGGGTTTTCCTCACCTCAAGAATTTTCAGCGGGCCCAAAAATGTGTAACAGCAACTTTTCCCATTCCTAGTCCAGAATCTATAACCAAACATCCATTAGAACGGATTTAATGTTCCGAAGGATAATTCATATGCCATGACACTACATAAAGCAAAGAACAAATCGGGACCTGGTATGGAAACACGGCACTTGCCGTGGTAGGTGTTCGTATGAACACAAACGTACCAATCAATCGTTCTGACCCGTATGAGATTGATCACAGAAGCAAATTCCAATCTCTGCGTTCTAAACAAGTGCACACTAGTGTGTCATTACAACGTGTTTCTTTCTACAATCAGCCTCCCCTGCGCACTTTCTCTCAATGCATCACGTGCTGGTCCTCAGAAAGCATGTCTGTCCCACCGCGCTTCTCGTCGCGATCAGGTCCATAGCTTTTTAATTATCTGTGTAGGGTGGTAATTACAATGATTTGATTGAATAATGAACATCTCAATAAAAATATTCAATATTGAAGGAGAATATTTCAAATTAGTGGATTAGAACACCACCTTCACCGAATTTGCAACAGTTGGGAAAAAAAATCTGGCAGGGCCCATGGTACAAAAAAAATCATTAAAACAGTTTTATGATGGGATGATAAACCTCCAAACACGGAAATACATGATTTCAGAGTCCTCACTCTGTGGGCTAGTGTAGTAAAACAAGCTTTAAATATCCTTTTAATATCACCCCACCCATGTCCTATTACCAGAAATGTACCGAGCTCATTTTCCGCGACCCTACCCCTCCTTGTAGGTATAATTCAACCCTAATTTACCAATAAGCACTGTTGTTGTACCCCTCCCAAAGAGTCAACAGGAGGCAGCGAGCGGTCCAACCACCCGTCCTAAAAAAGTCGACAAATTTGGTTACCACCACGCAAATCATGCTGAAAAGGACGGGTGCTGTGATATCAACAAACATCAGCAATTCATGGACCCTACCCCCAAATGAAATATCTTCGAATACCCCTGTTGATACGGCAGAGTGCCCCGCAGCACCAGTAAGGGAACTACGGGGTGGTACTCCCGCCTATTGGACCTATGACCTCGAAATTTCCTAAAATCCGCTTCTATAGCTGTTTCGGTACCCCACCCCTCCGTGGAAATGGAGGTGAAACTTTTGGGGGTATCTGTTAGTGAACATTCGAAATTCTGTGGAAAATTTGACTGTTTCGTAGCAACATTTCAAATCAAATTCCGAACGGCGGAGTCGGAACAAAGCCTGGTGATACCTAAAACGTATTTTATCATAAAGTGTAGTAGAATGTAAGCAGCAGTACAGAAATGGCTGAGATAGCCTATAAGTTTTTAAAACCATATCTCAAAAATCCTTTTATACGTTTTGCTATACATCCGATCCGACTTTGAGTAAAAGAATCCGACTTGAGTCGTCACTGAGTGGCGGTTATTCGGTCGTTTCTTCACTGACCAATGTGGTAACGGATCCTTGACCTCCCCATTAAGCGCGTAACTGAAATCTATTTCCGGCAGAGCCGGGACACGCGTAATGGCTGTTCCTGCAGAGTTTGTTTGCTATGTCGAGCGGCAAGCACCCGCTACTGCCTCTTCATCCTCCAAGAGGAGGAGAGCAGCTGTAGCTGCCGTGCTCCTTGCAGTCGCTATCTGTGCTGCTGCTCTTCTCGTCTCTTCTCCGTCCGGCAAGAGTGTCGGCCGTGTCAACTTCCTGACGATGAAAAGAAGTCAGACAACCTCGCTTGCAAGGGCGCATGATGTTAAGCTTGCAACACAGCTCATCCGAGCAGCTCCTCACTCATCCGTCCAGTCGATGGAGCTCATTTTGAAGCATTGGCAAGATCATATGGTTTCCAACTTAGATGCGGACGTCAGCAGAGGTCTCATGCTTGCAATGGTGCCAAAGAACATCGAGACCGCTCTGGAGGAATCGGGAAAACTTTGCGAGAAGAAGGACATCATCTTCAGCAAGTTCAGCCAGCTCCTCGCAAAACTCTCCAAAGAGTCTAAGACGAGAAACGAGACCGATCAAACTGCACATGATGCTCAAGTCGCAGCTACCGAGGCATGGCTTGATTCTGAATCTGAATACCGCCTGGAGGAAGAGAAGAAGAAGGAAGCTCTGGATGGAGCTTCATACGCTCGTGCTGAGTATGAGAAGTGGGCTGAAACGGTGAAGCGTACCAGTGAACGTCTTGCTACGATGCAAACGAATTACGACAAGGAGATGGCAGACATCAACTCTCAGAGGTCTCTGATCCAGGAGATTCTTCGCCTATTTGGTGTACTTGGCAGCGAGCCGCTAGATTCAGCTACTGCAAATGCAGGAGGGTACATGGCGTCCGAGAAGGCTCATCCTCTCACCCTGAAAGAGATCAAGTCGAAGATTTCACTGCTCAGGCAAGAGGCGGTCAACGGCGGAGCCATCAAGCTTCAACTTGTCAACCAGCTTGAGTCCAAGCTTGCCAACTATGCAGAGACAGACGAAGTGAAGAAGCTTCTGTCTGGCATGATCAGCGACCTCAATACACGTGAGGAAGTGATCAGTTCCGCGCTCAAACAGACTCAGGAAGAGCTTGAGAAGCACAAGAAGAAGCTTGTAGACTACGAAACGCAAGTTGTCGATCTCTCCAATGCAGCAGACAAGGCGCAGGAATCAGCTGCTGCCCAGGACCTCAAGCGCCAAGCTTTGAACGGAAAGAAGAAGGACGCGTCGGAGAACTATAAGAACGAACATGCCGAGTATGTCATCGTCGCACCCCCAGCGGATCGAGCTATCACCATCCTTGAGGTGATCATGAAGAAGATCAACGAGTTTTGTGCTGCCTCGACCTCTCAGTAGTGAGTTCATAGCAAGATAACGTTGAAGTTCTGTGGTGTGAACTTCGCTGTAATTCTAACAGCTTTCGGCTAGTAGTTTATTTGTCGAGGACGATTCCAAAAAAAGAAAACAAAAATATGCGTTGACTCTTAGTCATCCTTCACACCAACCTAGGGGATCACATATTTTTTGAATGCTATACATTTCACTATCCATCAGTAGATTTACATGTCATGGAAGCAGGATGCGCGCGAATCTTGCTGCCTTGAAAACATTATTGATAAACCTTCAGGTTTGACGAGACGGGAATGCTGTAACCTAGCTGTTTCATATTCCTCACCACCTGTGCATCCTTCAACTGAAGTAGCATCACACTGTCGAGGGGCATACCACATTCAACTTCAAAACCACGGTTCCACTCGTTCGCACGCGGGTCACCTCTCTAGGAAACGTCCCTCAGCTGCCTTTCGTCCCAAGTGTAGCAGGTCGACAGACATACCTGCCAGTTGGCAGAGCAGGCCTCTTCGGATCGATGTATTCTACAACAACTGCTGTCACGTAGCTGGGGCAAGAATGCAAAACATCTCTGGCTGAACCTGCTGGGGTAGCGTGGATCCATCCGATGAACTGTTGGAGCAGAGAAGACTGAGGCAGGCAAGTTAGCATCTGAGCCATGGCTCGAGGCAAACGGCCGACCGAGAGCGGGCGGAACATCGGGACTTCAACCTCGTGTGCGCCAGGCACTACAGGGATGTGTACGGAGCCATAGCCGCGAATGACGTCACGATTCCTGATGGCATGTGAGAACATGCACAGCACCAGCAAGGTCATCAGAGTTACAAGAAGTCCGTCCCATGCACTGTCAACACGATCTGTGGCCAGCCATAAACATTCGTGCTCTTGAAAGTGAGTTCTGACTCGGAGTGTCAGGCCGCTGAACCCAAGGGTACACAACTCTCGACCTAGAGGAAAGTTCCACACAACTCTGGAATCGCTTCCTGGGGAGATGGAAGCCACCTATTGCGCTGGTGTTCAGCTTTCACATTGTGCTAGCAGAACGATGAACCTGGGTGACCCCTTCCTCCATCCCAGCAACCACCTGCGGGTACCATCACACCAGAACGACAGGCTGTGACATGGTAGGACCTGCCAATCAATGCCATGGTGAACGAGGATGTTGCAATAAAGGTTGTCGTCTCCTGCGAAGGATCCACTTTCCACCTGCTCAACGGTCAATGCTTCCGCAGAATACAACTGTTCCCATCACCTGGCCTGTCACATGAAGCTCGAATGTGGAAGGAGGCGCTGCGTTCCGATCAAGCATAGCAGATGAAGTCGCCATCCTTCCGCAAACATCAGCGAGATTCAGGAAAGCTTGCTATCGCTCGTCCCGTGTTCCTCCCACTACACCCTCATGGTCCTCGTTTCCACTTCGATTGCTCCACCGCTCTCCCTGAGCCCTCAAACGACCTCCTGAGCGTCCACCACTTTCAAGACATGACTATGACTTGTTTTCACAAAGCTACATCTCCCTTCAAGATCTGAAGCCTTCTTTTCGGGCCCTAGCGCCCAACTACTTTCAATCTGGGTCGTCCCTGGCTCTGCCGTCCCTTCAGCCCTTTCATCCTGCGTGTCTTCGGTGCTGTACTCCAGCCCTGCTCTCAAAAGTCCCCCTCCATGATAGGACACCAACATGCTTCTCCTCCTTCTCTCCTCCCTACGCCTCTTGTCTTCCTCTCCTCTCCCCCTCCTCTCCTCTCCACTCATGCCAACGGAATGGCGGGAAGCCGCTACCGGCTACCCTACCCTACCCTGTGAAGAATATCGGGGCGCTGCTGTCGAGATCGAGGATAATGGTGGGGTCATTGTATGTACTTAGAAGGGGTGTCGGAATAGTATTGTGTCGGGGTAATTGGAATAGTGAGGGGTGGGGTAGTAAAACCGAAACCACAGTGCTCAAATTTTGCTCTGACGTCGATTTTTACATTGCGAGGGGAGGGAGGGGGAGGGGAGGGGGAGGGAGGGGGAGGGAGGGGGAGGGAGGGGAGGGAGGGGAGGGAGGGGAGGGAGGGGAGGGAGGGGAGGGAGGGGAGGGAGGGGAGGGAGGGGAGAGGGGGCAGAGGACAGACAGAAAGTGAGGAAGTGTGATGGTAGCATCTTGATTGAAGGAACATGGCTGGATAAAGCTTCACGACTTCTGTTTTACCCTTTGCCCGAAAGCCTTCATTCGTTGTTTTTTTCATTGCCGTTTCTACCCTCATCAAACATTGTCGACTCGCCGCAGGATGAACGTCGTTCCTTTGTTTCCACGCGAGCTGCATGATGCAGTGGTTAGAACAAAACAGGAGAAAACGACAGGGTATGAGTCAGCCGGACATTCTCAAATTTTGCGAAAGGAAAGTCGTATCGAGCCATCCTTTCGCCTCGTCGCCCAACAGCCGAAAAGGAACCTGCAGATCATGAACGTGAATGGCGAACAGGGTGAAACACGTAATACAGGATATGGGATGCGGAGAGGTCCGAGCTGTGAGAAACAAGCTCAGGGGAAGGCCTGATAGCAATGCACAGCTCACCTGGAAGTATGCTAGATCGAAAGTGAAAGAGATTCTCTGTGGAAAGAAAGACGATTTGATCGTTCACGCCATGTCGAAAGAAGAGAACGAGTTGCACCTTGCTGGTCGCCCTGTCGACGGTTGCGGCGGCACTGGAGCAGCTTCAAGTCAGAGACAAGGTTGGAGGGAGTAGTGGTACCTCAGTCTGAGATAGAGGTTCTCTCCGCTCCCGAAGCGAACATATTGATCCACACGAGGATCTTGACCCTGCGGCAGTGTGATCAGAGACAAGACTGTTGAGAGAGTTTGCAAGCTGAGACCTGAAGCCGAATGTTCTGAGTGATCGTGATGCCTTCAATCGATGTTACTGTCCTCTGGACCCCGATGCCCTCAGCCGCGATCTCGGTCTATCGAGCGCTCACCTGGATAGGAGAGGAGGAGGATGCTTGTGTTATCATCTCGGAGACCTTGCTGTCCTCTCCCAAGATGCTTGACAGAACTCCCTCGAGGCCAGGCTTCGTCCCGTCCACGCGCTTTCCTGGGATGGTGTTGTATCAGAGGAGAGCTCGCAGCGCCATGGCCGAGGTGCACCTAGAGGATTTCGGAGGTCGAACTTGGACTTGGAGGTGTACAGCAGCTCCCAATCTCCCTCTATCAGAGACGATACAGCTGGGTCCGCTACCCCTCCTGCCTCCTCCAGGTTGTCGATCGCGGATTGGATTTCCTGCACACGCCATCAGCACGCATCCCCCCCCCCCCCCCTCCTCTCGAGCGTCGACCAGCGGGTCAGTCCCTCACCTACCTGCAGCTGCTCTTGGGTTGCTCGCTGTCCTCGGCCTCTCGTTTGGCGGATCAGCTTCATCAAGCTCTGCTCCACGTCCGCTGAAGTAGCCGAGCACACTATCCCAGCCCTTGCTGCTCGCCTACTGCTGTGCTGCCTGCCGACCTTCCTGTCATGGGCAGGGAGGGGAATGGAGGTAGGATCGACCTGGTTGACAGACGCGGAACGGAAGCATCATGAATAAGGTGGCTGCAAGTGAAGGAGAAAGTGTCTTCCGCAAGGACAGCGAGGCACAGAGCGAAGAAAAGCCGGGAAGGGCGCATGCTGCTGGTCCTGTTTGATTGAGGTGATAGTTAGTGAAGCTCCCTTGCTTACAACCGGATTCTATCTGCCATATCACTCCACTTCCCCCTCTTCCTCCTCTTCCTCCTCTTCCTCCTCTTTCCCGCCCCCCTTGGTCGTTTGCCATGGGCATGTTCTTTTAAGCGCTCGATTCTCCCTGCGGCAGCAGCTCATTTGTTCTAATTGACAGCTGCTGCCCCCTGCCCTTTGCCGGGGAACATGCAGGAGAGCGCAGGGTGGTAATGGGAGGGGAGGAGACGCTGCTGAGGCGCGCGGCGCTGGCAGTGGCTGAGAACGAGGAGAGGTATGAGAGCTTCGGCTGCATGCCAGAGGATGTCGCTGATCGGATCATGTACGCCATTCAACAGAGGGGACAGGTGTCGCTGGGGACCTTGCTCAAGTTCTCCTCGTGCACCCTCACATCCGTGGGACTGGGCAGCCATGGCGTTACTGACGACTGGATGTTCGTGCTGTCATGCATGCACTTGAAGACGCTGGACCTCTCCTCCAACCCGTGGCTGACTGATGCCGGCATCGCGCTCTTGGTCAGCTTCCCAAGGAGTACAAGCGGGGGGCGGCGCAGCAAGCAAGACGGAGGGCGGGCTTCTCCCATGCCGAGGAGGAGGAAGAGCTCTTCGAAGAAGAAGATGGTCAGACAGGAAGGAAGAAACTCTGAAGACTCGGAGAGCGCAGGGTCTACGCCCTCCTCCTCCTCCTGGAACGACTCGTGGAGCATGGAGGGCTGCATGAGCCGGTGGAACTTCGCGGGAGGTTCCCCATCGCTCTCCGTGCAGAGCCTGATCCTAACAGGAACAGGAGTGTCCAACAGCGGGCTAGCGTTTCTCCCCCAGCTTCCCCACCTCACCAGGCTGGAGATCGGGCAGACTGATCGAATCTCCAATACCGGCATGCAGTGGGTGGCCAGGTGTGCTGGACTCTCGGAGCTCCGGTGCACTTTCCTGCCCAAAGTTACCACAGGCGTTCAGTTCCTCTCAGAGCTGAAGGGCCTGACCTACCTTGACTTGCAGGGCTGCTCCAAGTTGACCGACGCCTGCGTGCAGCCGCTGGCTTCTCTTGGATCCCTCGAGAGGCTCGACCTTCGCTTCTGCCCCAAGATCAGCAATGTCATGTTGAGAACCTTCGCGCTCCTCAAGTCTCTGAGTGACCTGCAGCTGTCCTCCTCAGGGATCCGCATCGCCGACACGTCCAACATGCCGTACTGGGAGCTGAGCGTGCTGAAGCTTGTTTCCATCTCGCTCTCCGAGTGTCTAATAGAGCCCAGCATGCTGTCGACATTGTCATGCCTGGAGAGCTTGTACCTCCTCCGATGCTCCTTCTGCTCTTGCGATCGATGCAACCTGAGGCATGCACACGATGCGAGGTGCGTGCAGGGGGACTTGCACGGGTCTCTCCTATCCCTCAAGCGCCTCCGGTCCCTCCAGCTTGTTCGCTGCTCGCTGCCGGACGACTGCATCGACGCTTCTCTCTTGAACGGGCTGACGATGCTAAACCTCTGCGAGAGCCAGTATGCCTCTGCCTCCCTCCGCCAGATCTTTCATCAAGGAACGTCCCTTGCAAGCCTGAACCTGATGGGATGGGATGTTGGCCATGAAGAGGTCGGCGACAAGGGGCAGGAGGCGGAGTCGAGATCGCTGAGCCTCTCTCTCCTTGAGAGGTTGGAGCTTCCTCGCTTCGTGGGCATCTCCGCACACCTTCGGGATTTCTCCGGCTTCTCCATGTTGCGGACGCTCGACCTGAAGCATTCCGACATGCGCGATGAGGCAGCGGCATCGCTCATGAGCTTGCTGTTCCTGGAGTGGATTGACGTCTCCAAGTGCAAGGCGCTCAGCCTTCACGGGCTGCTCGCTTCCCTCCCTCCCAATGTCAGGCACCTGTTTGCTCGAGGGCTCAAGGTTCACTTGGATCATGGCGAAAGGGCTTCGAGGTCCCTCCCTTCCGGGCAACGGAACAAGCGGGCGGAGGAACAAGAGAGTATCTTCGAGATGAGCGACGAGGAGGGCGACGACAACGACGACGATAACGATCGGCGAGTGGACGAGCAAGAGGGGGAGTTCGGGAGCTGCCAGGAGGAGGGAGACTACCTGAACTCCTTTCACCGTCTCGATCAGCTTGAAACCCTTGATATCAGCTCCAGCGACATCCTCATCTCGAAATTTCTCGGAGAATTCCCTCCTACCCTTCGCGTCTTGAAGCTCAACCAGTGCGTGAACGTCTGCAGACAGCTGCACACCATCCTCCCCGAGCAGCTGCAGCAGATCGAGCTCAACGGATGCTACAGTTTCGGGGACGTCGGCCTCCAGTCCATGGTGCGCAAGTGCAAGCGGCTCAGGGACATCAGCCTTGTCGGCGTTCCTTTCGGAGATGCAGGAGCTTGCTCCATCGCCTCCCTCAACAGCCTGCAGACTCTGAGGATACAGACCGACTCCCGGACGCCCCTCACCGACCATGGTCGTGCGATCCTCTACTCCAAGCCCAATGTCACGGTGATCTCCGTCACCAGCGGCACTAGCATCTACTAGACTTGTCACTCGATTCAATGATTTGTACAGCATCGTCATTAGAAATAATCATAGTAGCCCGGGCCTACTGCCTAAAGTACCACCGCTGATCGGCGACTTACAGCCTCGGCGACTCAGCCTGTACGGTACGACGTCGGCTCGGAGCCTCGGAGCCCGGCCCTCCCGGGCACACTGCCCGGGCCGCCGCCGCGCTCCTCAGGCAGTGTCACGTCGCCGCGCGCGGGGCCGGCCGGGCGCGGCGGCCCCCCGGTGCCAGGCGTCCAGCCGACTCGGATGAGTCCGCCGCTGGGGGCGCGGCGAACTTCGGAACAGTTCAACGGTTGAACATATCAGTCACGATTGATTGCGGCTTCAGCGATATTGATTGCAAGTTCAGCGACCCACGTGATTGCAGTGAATATAAGGCACGCCGCTGAGCCTAAGTAAGAGAGGCCGGGCCGACGACACGGGGCCGGGCGTGCGGCGCGGCGCGGTCTGAGAGTCAGTGAGGCAGACAGCCGGCGCCGCGGCCGCGGCCGCCCGCCGGCCCAGCGGAGTCACTCCGGGTGATAACGGCCTGTCCGTCATCACACGGCGGTGACCGTACCGTGCCCCCACCCGGTACTGGCACTGTACGGGCCGTAAGTTCCGACGGTTCATGTCCGTCACTGACAAAGGCGGCCCCCCCGGCCCGGCCGCGCCGCACCGTGACCCGCCGCCGGCGCTGAAGCTCGGCCGCGGCGGCCCGGACCGGCCGGCGTACGCCGTCCGATCCAGACGCACCGTCACTGACCCGGCCCGGGCGCGGCACACCGTGGCACCGGCCCGGGTGGCACGGGCCTGACGGTACTATTCAATGATTCGGTACCGGCCGCCGGCGGCCGGGCGTCACGGTGCAGGGAACTTCGGAACCCACTGATTAAATCACTTAACTCAGATGATTTGAATCGATTGCTGTCAAAATGTCGCTTCGGGACAGTGCGAGAAGAACGGAGTTAGGCGGGGTGAAGGAGGAGGAGGAGGAGGAGGAGAGGGGGGGGGGGCCGAGGGCGAGGGAGAGAGAGACGAATGAAAGACCAGACACAGGGAGTATGAGATGATCTACGAGGAGGTGAAGAAGGAACAAGGGTGTCGAAGCGAAGTGGAGCAGAACGTAGACTGGAAGCAGATGAGAACTTGGAGCGGAGAGGAGAAAGCAGTGATCGTTGAGTTGGAGAAGCAGATTCCAGACATCGATGAGGAAGAATAGGATTGTATATGTTCAGTGAGCATAAAAGGACGGGCATTTCTTCCGAATGCGAGCAGGATACTTGAATATAGCTGGAGTGGTACAGTTTTTTCTCAGTCCCACCTGGACCATTGAACACCGTCTCCCTTTGAGCTCGGTTTAATTTCAGTTCGTCCTTCAGGAAAAGACCTGCGATTATCAGAAAACAGCTGTCTGAGCACAATGAAGGAAGAAAGGTAAGTCATTCAAACGAGAACTAAGCTTGAGCGATTGACACTGTTGGAAGGGAGAATTCGTTGGCGAATGCCGGAATAGCTTTGTTCAGCGCACAGGTAGATATCGAGCCGGAAACTTCAGTCTAGGTGTAACTATGAATCACAGATTCTCTCGTCGGCAGCAATGTTTGTCCTCCTGTGCTCTTTATTCTTTCAAATGGGAGACGACCCTTTTTATCGGAGCGCCTTCATCCCTTCGTACTCTACGGTGAGCTGGAGCGTCCTAGAGGGTCAAACATCTGCATGCACTGGCCTCTGCCAAGGAAGTGGCTGCCTTGTGCTCCGGTCACTGTGAGCTGCAGGCCTGGACGGTCGGGTCGCTAGTCCTCCTCACAGTCTGCGACTTCCTGTTCACTGTACGTGAAGCAGATAGATCCTGGGAGATTTTGAGCTGAAAATTTTGTTTTCCTGCAGAGCTTTGCTGTATCGGGGATCGTCTACTCTCAACGTCTGATCGCTGTAACCCTCGGCTATTCCTCCTGACTTTTGTTTGCAGCCGAAGGACTAGGAAGTTTCTTCGTAGCCAAGTTCCTCATTCTCATCCTCTACTTGATCGGTAGGACTTCGGCCAACAACCCAGTCGATGCTGACAGTCGCGTGCGCAGTGTTCGGGTGCTCGACGGCCTGGACGGGCACGGAGATCTTCTTTTCTTTGTACTTGTGCAATGTTAATAACCGGTGATGCTGATGGGCGTCGCAGATTCTATTTGGTGTACTCGATAGCAGAGATGTACATCGCAATTGCGCTGCACTCGGAACTTCTGAGAGGTTGGACTGTTGCTGTTTTCTACACACATCTCACCGCTGGCTTTCTCAATGGACAGGCAATAAGGAAGAGGATGATGACAAGGTAAACGTTGAATCATGTGCCATGAAGCGCTCGGCTGATGTTGTGTTCATTCAGCCGTATCAATCTCCTGGCCATACCGGCAAATATGTCAGCCGGTTTGTTTAAACAGCCACTGGGACAATTATGTGTAGGGTTGGAACCCAACTCAGAGGGCTCAAAGTTTGAACTGCTCGAAGGGAACATCCTCTTGAGGATTGCAGAGCTCAGTCGTGCATTCCTTGTCACCGAATAACATCCTGCATGAGGTTTACAAGACCTTCCATCTCAACGACCCGTAAGGGAAGATTACCTGCTTGACTTCTTGTTGTCATACAGCGCAAGAAAATCCTGTAACAAATGGTTTACAATCATAAATATGACTATTTAGAGAGATTGAAAGCTCCTGCCTGCATCTTTGACTTGACTTCGTTGTAGTACGTCTTCAGATCTCCGGCATCGGAAGGTTTCTTGCCGGCTTTCAGCTCGTCTACAGTCTTTATCACAGATCTTCGTTGACAGCAAACAAACTCCTGGCTTACCTTGGAGGAAGTTGATCTCAACCTGGAGCGATTCCATCGCATCACAGCTCTCTACCATCAACCCAGTCCAGACTCCCGCATCGGCGCCCAACAGATTGTTCTTTGGCAAGTTCTTTGCCGCCTTCTTGAACATGAGCTCCATCGAATCCCTGGTGAACGGTTCCTGCATTGCTGATCAGCCGTGAGGAGAAAGTGATCATGGCCACCGTCACCTTCGACAAAGTCTGTATCACGATCGGCCAGGACGAGGAGTCTTGGATCTTCCCCTCCAGGCTCTCAAGGACTTTAAACGTATCCTGCAGTTTCTTCCAATCCGCAGGGTCTGCAGGGCCAGGGGGGAGGGGAGCGCGGACAGGAGTCCCTCCGTACGAGGGCAGAGGCAAGAGGATGCTGCTGGACAAGAAGGCCATCGCGGTCAAGACCTCTCTCCTTCCTACATGCTCCATGCCGAGCCCCATGCTCACAACGAGCGACGGGGAGCGGGAGCGAGGTAAGGACATGGAGCCCTGGCTGATGCGACGTTGGAAGCATCCTCTGGCTGAGGAGGAGACGCGGAGAGCATGCGCGCTTGACGAGGAGGGCTGGGTGATGAAGGAAACCACTTGTCCCAGCTGCAGCAGCGCTGCGACCATCACGACAGCCCACTTCTGCATGGCGCTGCCTTTTGCGAAAAGTCCGCTGAAGCAATACTTTATAGAGGTGCCCGCTGTTACTATAAACTCCTTGGTACAAATCAATGGAAATATTATGAAAAGGAAGCAAAATGAACATTAAATAAATGTCAAAAGTCGAGGCAGAAATGATGTTTCCCTGCAGTCGGGATCCTGATCCCAATGAAAGCCCTCAGGAGAAGGGAGGAGGGGAGAGGGGGAGAGGAGAGGAGGGGGGGAGAGGAGAGGAGAGGGGGAGAGGAGAGGATAGTCATTCTTTTATCACATAGATCTAGTGCACCTCTTATGAGTGGAGGAGTGTTATATCAGTGATCAACAAGGCTAAGGTGAAGCAGTCGCTGAATGAATCGACTGGCATGGACGGAATTAAGCAACTTGCAACAAGTTTGAACGAAGTAGCATCCTCGTGCTCATGGTATGCTTCATTGAGATCCCTCGAACCCGTCTGATGGATGGACGCACAGGAGGAGTCAGTCGCTAGCAAGCTCGGCCTCGAGGATGGGACGGACGAAGCCATGGAAGCTCTTCTACAGCATCGGGGCGATCTTTGGAGCCGTGGGGCTCCTGATCTCATTCGTCCTGCTCTTGCTCAACCTTGTCGTCAACGTCTGGATCGTTGGCTTCGCTCCTGGCTGTCACTCGGACATCCCAAGGGAACCCTTCGATCACCGGCCGTTGTCGGGTCAGAGGTACACCGTCACGGCGTTCGTTCCTGGAGTGAACCTCCCCTTGGCCCACGTCGCCTACATCCTCCCAGCGATTCTGGTGTGCCTCGTCGTGCATGAGGCTGGGCATGCGATTTGTGCAGGTAGGGGAGAGGAGGAGGAGAGGGGGAGGGAGGAGGAGCAGCAGCAGAAGATTATTACTCTTGATGGGAATTTTGGTGTAGGAACCACTACAGGAGGAGGAGGAGGAGAGGAGGAGGAGGAGGAGGAAGTGGAGGAGGAGGAGGGAGAGGAGGAGGAGGAAGAGGGCTCATTATGATTACAGGGTCGGAAAGAGTGAGAGTGCAGGACTGCGGCGTCTTTCTGTATTTCATCATTCCCGGAGCTTTTGTTGAGCTCGATCCGGTAGTTGCCATCTACTCTGTTTGAGGTCTATAACGATCGGTCAGGATCTTCAACATCAAACTCCTTACAAGAGGCAAAGGAGCAATCCTACTATAATCTCAATCATGAAAATCACTGCAGACTGAAGATTTATGCTGCCGGCCCATGGCACAATGCAGTCCTGGCAATGTTTTGCCTTGTCATGAAGGTGAGGGATCTTTGTTGTCGTCATGTTGCAATAATGTTGCAAGATCTTTGTTGTCGTCATGTTGCAATCATGTTGCAAGATCTTTGTTGTCGTCATGTTGCAATAATGTTGCAATCTAGATGCTCCTCCCATGGTTGTTCCTCCCCTTCTACACCAGTTTCGAGGGCCCTGCCTCGGTCGTCAGCATTCTTCCAGGTTCATACTTCCTTTCCCTTTGCCCTTGGCGTGTACCGCCACCACCACTATCACCAACACCACCACCACCTCCTCCTCCTCCTGCTCCTCCTCGCCGCTCCTCCTTCTACTCCTACTCCTACTCCTACTCCTACTCCTACTCCTACTCCTACTCCTACTCCTACTCCTACTCCTACTCCTACTCCTTCTCCTACTCCTTCTCCTACTCCTACTCCTACTCCTACTCCTACTCCTACTCCTACTCCTACTCCTTCTCCTACTCCTACTCCTTCTCCTACTCCTACTCCTACTCCTACTCCTACTCCTACTCCTACTCCTACTCCTACTCCTACTCCTACTTCTTTGTCTTGCTCTGATTCCCCACTTCACCTCCTTCTCTAACTCAGCTCATCGTCACGTTTGCAGATTCGCCGCTGAAGCAGCACCTGCACGTGGGCGACGCGATATCTCACCTTGACGACTGCCAGGTCCAGCAAAAGGAGGTTTGCGGATTGATCCTGACGATGACTCGTCAGATCGTGGAGGCGGTGAACAAGAGCGGATGGGTCACCTGCCTGGAGAGAATGAGAGGACGAGTGATGGGCAAAGAGCATGAGTTGAGGAGCAGGAGACTGATGAGTAGAGGATTCTGTGTCGATCCTGTGCTGTGGAGAGATGCGCTGGAGATAGATTACTCGACACAAGGTGAGGAGACGGAGGAGGAGAGCAGAGAGGGGGAAGGAGTGCGATGTGAGATGAGACTAGAGATGAAGGTGACAGAGATTGTTGTTCTCACCTGATGAGCTTGCCGGCAAAACCCCAGCAGATGGTCAATGCGCGGATGAGGGGTAGACTTTGCTGCTGAGGTTTGCCTTGTTCTGATTGTTTCGATCGGTAGATGTTGTTGCTAATGCCACTGCAACATCCGGTGAGTCGAAGAGAGAATCTCAGAGGGGAACACAAGAAAATAAGAGAGGGGTGTGGCTTGTCAAAGTTGACGTTTCTGTTCAGTCGGTGAGAAGTCGAACAAGCTTTGTTTCGTTGAAGGAGGCAACTTTGTGCTGTTTGCTAACCGCACAACTTCATCTTACAACGTCACTCGACTGGTGATGATGATTGAACATCTCAATCAGCTCTTCGTTTTTTGACCAGCAACGTCTGTTCAGGCAGGAAGCTGTCTTTCCCCCCGACAGGTGGTGACTGACAGCAAGAAGAGATGTTACAACCAGGACGATTGCGAGAGGAAAGAGGATGGAGCAGGTAGAGACGATCTACTTGATATGATGACAATCAAAAGATGAACTTGATGACGATGACGATGACGTCTTCTTTGTAGTCGAGGATGGCTCTCTTACTCTCTGTATCTTCCCTGCGCCTCCTCTGCCCGATCAGTTTTTGCCCCTCAAAGTCAGCACGCAGTCTGCGAGTGGTCAGCGAACAACGAGCAAGACGATCTCAAATTGAACCTGTTACAAACAGACTCTACCAGCAGTCTTGTGCTCTTCTTAGGATCTGCTGAAGATTTGGATCGAGACATCATTGTATCTCCTTACCAGTGATCTTCTGATGTTGTCTTGTACACACAGATGACTTCATCATGTCAGGTTGAGGAGATGGTGTTTCTTGCAAGTGCTGGCAGCACTAGATCTGCCCCTGGTTGATCGGCTCCAGTGTTACCTGCGATGACGTTGACACGAGCAGGTCGTGCGGAGATTTCTGGCTTACACCATCGCCCTCTCTGTCATCACTTCTTCCTCTTCATGTCACAGAGCGACTAACATGACCGCAGTTGTCGGTGTGCGTCTTCAACTTGATGCCTGCCAGTCATCTTGACGGTCAACACACCTTCCTTGTACGATCTCCAATGCCGCTCCACCTCTCACTCTCGGACAGGCTGTCTTAGAGATAATCGCCGTCAAGCTTGGAATGAGTCATCTCAAGACTAAGAGTGAAGCGCTGGAGGAAATGTGGGACAACAAGACACGGTGCGATTGTACACGATACAAGCTCGCTGCTCACTTGCTTGTTCCAGTAGATTTCTGTGGATTTGCAATCATTTATTGGTTGTGTCTATAATGTCAAGCTTCATCCGCGCGTCTATGGGATGATAATAATGTACATAACTTCAACATGTCTGAATAAAATCTCAACACGTCAATCTGCTCTTCTTGATTCTTCCCAATTCCTCTCCAGGATCGTCAACATTTGCTTCAGCTTCCGTTCAGCAGCAGCTTCTATCTCAGCTCGCGCACTGTACCTCATAATCAGCAAGGAAGCATGCGTGTACCAGAAGCACCTGCGAGGAGAACTTGAGCTGGTTGATTCCTTGAAGGCAATCTGTTTGTCAACACGTCACATAACTCAACAACATGTCCATCATCCCTGACCTCGTCGATCTGCGGGCCCCGGTGGTCGCGAATGAGAGGACGAGGGGTGCGAGAGCCCGTCCGCCTCAAGCTCCTCTTGCTGCCCCCATGGGTAGGAGTGAGCGCTGCTTGATTTTCTTCTGACGGAGGGCTCCTTCTCGGAGATGGACGGGGGATTTTCTGCAGCAAGTCATCAACAGATGTTGTTTTGAAAGTGATTGAGAGTTTCACCATGACAGTCTCCCTTCCTCTCAGCAAAGAGTGCTGAAGCTGGCGGAACAGGCTCAGGCAGAGCTCGAGTGAAAGGAAACTCACCTCCCCATCGCTAGTCTGTGACATTCTTGAAGAGCTTCCGTCCTTCAATGATATCTTCGGGACTGGCCGAGCATTCATCAAACGAGTGAGGAGGGGGTTGCCAGCTACCATGGGGATAGCTTCGCCTCGGAGCTATGGGATCTCCTTTCCTCTTATCGTCTGCTCCCATCTTCCACTCCAAACTTTCCCCCGAGTGCTGACGCATCACCAGTCTCTTCCGAGGAGTTTCTCCCGTGTTCGGATTTCGACTCTGCAAGGAGAAGAATCAATCATCTTGACACCTTTGACAAGCACTTGCACGTGTCTCGGGGGTGTACCTTGCTGTCTTCTTGTTGATCATGGCTGATGCGCTCAGAGCTCTTCACTATCTCTCGGCTGGAACAAACATTCAGCATCTCGAGAATACCACAGACTTGTTACCAGCAGGGTTTCATCCAGCGCATGCATAAATGCAGATCACTCTGATTAGAGAGTGCGTCGTGAGGAACAAGGAGGAGAGAGTACGTCATGGTACCGAAGATGCTCTTGATGTCTCTGGCCTTGGTAGAGAAGAAGTTGTACTTGCTCGCGATCCCTGCCAGACCGCTCAGGTCTTTGAGCATGAGAGCAGAGAGCGGTCAGTTCCACCTGCTGCCTTGCCGTCTGTGGCCGCTTGCTCTCGATGTGGTGGATCAAGTCAGCTTGTTTGAAGTTCTTCCAGACAGCAGGTGCAAAGCAGACACTCTCATGCCTCTTCTTGGCGCTCCCGACAGAGTCCACAGATCGTCTCGACCCTCGTGCTGAACGCACTCCGCTCCCCTGCCCCTGCTCAACTTTGCCCAGCACACCCTGGCACAATTCCCTGCGATGTCTGAGGTCAGAATTCACCAGAGCAATGCAGGCATGTCTTTCGTACATTGTCTGTGAGGAATCCGTGAGGTCCGGGCGATTTCGCGGACACGCTTCTGCTTGTCGAGAAGGTATGTGAACCTCCCCGAGCCCGATCTGATGCAGGGGCAGCAGAGGGATCGTGGAGGGTTGTAACCCCTCAGCATGCGTGTTCGGCGTCCAGTTCAGGAGCCGAAGGACGCGGCAGGAGCAGCGCCATTGCCGCTTCTCCTGTTCCTTTCGCCGCGCAACCTTCCCACGCATCAATGCTTCGCTTGCCAACGGCATGGCGAAGGAGGAGGCGGCACAACCCCCGGTGTAGAGTACAAGAAGAGGTACGCCCAGGGGGTAGGGTTGTTAGGGGGTGGGCAAAAGGGTTTTGGAAGGGAGGGGGTGGGGTGCTCACTAGGTTATCCAAGGGAGTCGAGGGGGTGGCCGTAGATAAAATGATCTTTTACTTGAGAGCCCTCGGGGTAGGGGTGGTCATCCGAAGTTGATTAAATGGGAGGGGTACTGCCATTCATCATAATATGGGTGGGGTTAGTGTGCAGTAGCATGGGGAGTCCACAGTAGGGGTAGTCATCATTGGGGGTTTATATGAGGAGGTAGGGTGGTAATGGATGTTGACGTCTACAGTACAAGGGTACCCGTATGTCCCCCGAAGGCGTACCGCACAACTTCCAGTCTTGTACCTAGTATTAGGTCCTGAGCGTGAAGTGTTCAAAAACGGGCTTGGAAGGGGCCCGGGTTTGGAAGTGTGGGGGTGCCGTGGGATCACGGTCGGCCTCAGCGGGATTGGGGTAGGGTAGTTCTTCAAGCAGCTCGGAGAATCCGACTGAGCCTTTACGGCTCTCCCCGAGAAAGGGTGACCCGGCATGTCCCGGACTCCCGGAGTTCAGGCCCCGGGACTGGCCGGCACTGCCGCAGTCACAGCCTTGAGTGAACCGTTGGAACGCGGGGTCCGAGCGACGGTCGGACGGTCCTCGGCACCGCGCCCGGCGTGCCGGCGGGCCGGCGATCGGACGCCGGGGGGCGCGGTCGGACCATACTAGCCGCTGATGAGTAGTCCCGGAGTCCGATCCCGAGTCCGGCGGCGCCCCGGGCCCGCCGGGCGCGGCTCTGACGACTCGTGACTCCGGGCGGCGAGGCCGCCCACCGATCACAGCCTGAGAATCGTAGGCGTGACTCGGACTCCTGAGCCTCAGGCAACTGGACTGCCAGACTCTGAGAGTAAATCAACTTGCTTGCAAGTTTGACAAGATCAGACTCAGTTGAAACAAGCGGCGGCTGAGTCGAACTGGCATGTGCCGATGACACCAGTTCCCGCTGATGATACCGCCCGGCGGGGGCCGGGCCCGGAGCGGGGGCCCGGCGCGGCCCTCCGGGCCCGGCCGGCGGCGGCCACTTCAGTGAGGCCGCCCCCGCAGCCGACTGGCAGTCACAGGGGCCTGTGAGTCGTTGAACTCTCCGGGGTTTAAAAACCAAGGTGGCACGTTTATGATCCACCCGGACTTGACTGAGGCTTTCAGCTCGCAGCTCTTGCACTATATGGACATCATTCCCAGCGATTCCTTGGCTCCTTCCCCTTTTCCGAAGAAGGAACCGGTTGCTGAGGGTCCGTACTTCTTGCTGCCCTTGGCCTTGAAAGCCTTGACACAAACCAATGTAAGCCCTCTAGACCAGCAGCGCCGAAGATGACTTACCATGATGAGCCCCTTAGCCTCGTTGTAGGCAGCAGAGTAGGCACTGCTGGCCATACGCATCTCCGAGCCCCGGATGATGGCTTCTCCAACCTGCACACACATGTTTACTGAGTTGCCTTCCTTGACCTCTCGCTTCCACCATGATCGAGGAATATCCCTCATCACGCAGAGTCCAAGCGACCAAGGTTTCATTGCAACCTCCCATAGCTGTTACGTGCACTCCCTCGGGAACCTGCAATGCACATGTAAGCACACGAGTATATCTCCAGAAGAATTCACACCTCCTTGACAAGACCGAACACAGTCTCTTCAACAGGCACGCTCCAGGTACGGAGTTGGTAGTCCACAGGATGCTTCAATTGGAACGTGTCCATGTCTCTGTTGGAAATGCCAACCTGTGTTGGGCACAGTTAACCCGCCACTGCATTTCTGCATTCAGAAGCAGTGTCTTCTACCATCTTTGCTCCAGCTTCGATTGCAATATCAAGCTCCGCCTTGTTGTGCACTTCAACGAGCGCGTCCATTCCCATTCTGTCAGCAGAAGCCACCATGTCCTTGGTGCTGGTTCCCAACAACGCCGCGTTCAGGCAGACAGCATCGCAACCATAAGAAGCAGCGAGAGCTAGCTGAGCCTCGTCGATGAAGAAATCATAGGCCATCACCTGATCAAGGACAAGTTCAAACAGGGCAACGAATACTTTCCGACTTACCGGCAGCGGTCCAGGGAATTTCCCCTTGTAGCGAGCTTGCTGCCCAGCTGCTTTCTTGAGAGATTCCCAGTCTGTACCATAGAATTCCTTGTCTGTGCACACGGCAATGGCAGCTGCTCCTGCAGTCAAGACAAGTCAATGACAACATGCAACATCGCGAGGGCAAACAAACCAGCTTCATAGCAATGAGCGCTCAAGACATCCACAGCAGGCAGGGAGGCAAAGCTTCCAAGGGTCGGAGCCTTTGTCTTGATCTGAGGGACAACGCTGATGGTACCCTTGGGTTTTTTGACTGCCCTGATCGCAGCCCACCATCAGCATTTAGCTTGCATGGAAAGAAGAAGCAAGGGGTTGCAAGCCGGGAGGAGGGTTACAATGAGGCTCACTTGAGATATCTGTTCTTGTTCGTGGCGCCCTTCTCTAAGATCTTCGCGGCATCCTCCGGCATGTTTGCCTTGAGCTCCTCCACCTCCTTCATTTTCCGTTCCCTCACTTGCTCAAGCATCGAGCTCCTGCAACTGAGGGCACCTGACCTTCCTCGCAGCGTCGGCGTTGTCATGGATGAGCCAAACAGTCTAGCATCCGACGTAGACATGGGGAAGAATCGCATACCAGCAGGACCGACAGACATGAAGCATTGACCAACTTGGACGAAGGCGTAGGCAAGCACCATGCTTGCCCCGAATCGCTTGCCTGCAACAATTCGAACCGTCGTCACCCCGTGACGACTTTACTTGCACATGCGCATTCCATCAAAAGGCAACAGACACAAACACAACTGCATCTTCAAGGACTTCCTTCATTCACTTCAAAGAAGCGACAGCATGATACGCTTCCGACGGCAATAGAACTGTCCTGACCAAAACGGGACTACCCTCCCTCCCTAGACTCTCCAGGCGTACAATCCTGAAAGCAGCATTTCCTCCCTTGCGACTCACAGCAGATCAAACAAGCAGCATGATCACTCCTTCCACTTCATCTCTCCATCTCTCCATATCCTCGACTTTTCCTTCCCTTCGAGATGCTCTTCCCTCACCTGGCGCCATGGCGAACGGAGGCCGTGATCAGAACCGGGTGGGGTGGGAGCCCTTTGTAGAACTGGGTAGGTGGTATCTGAGAGGTAGGGGTAGGTGATTAGCCCGGGATTTTGGGAGGTAAATGACGGGGTTGTATATCGCAATCTCTCACCAAAGGGGGGTAGGGGTCAAGACTGAATGTGTGTTGAGGGTAGGGGTGGGTGGGGATGGGGGATGCGGTATGAGCATGGAAAGAATTCTGTTCCATATTACCTTCGAACCAGGTCCAGATAATACAAATTTCTAGCTTTAATTTGAAAATATAGAGAAAGATATGGAGCAAATTTTTGAGGTATGCTGAGATGGTCACCCAGTTTCGCGGTCGCCTCCCATCAAACTTGACTCTGTGATGGTCAGGATCGACTCCGAGAACGGACTTGCGTTGAGAGGAACTTGAACATGGGGGAGAGGCGCTGCTAAGGTGTTGGCATGCCAGGATCAGGCAAACCTCTCTGGAACCACCTCACTCGGAACCTTCAGACAACGATGCTGAAGTTGTTGAGATGCAGAAGAATGATGATGATTGCATTGTTTGCCCTCGTTGCCTCAGCGAGAGCACTCGCTCCCGGAAGCGATCCGCTGCCAGCCGCCACGACTGAGTCCTCAGATCCGAGGACAGAGAGACACTGGAGCACAAGCGAGCTCATGGAACAATGTCGATCACAGATCGACGACATCCAAATATGCAACCAGCTCATCCAGGCATGGATCTGATCATGAGCTGATGGCAATCGCCAGCGTACCTCTGACTTTGCACAGAAATACCTCAAGAAACAACAAGTGAAGTGGAGCGCGTTTGAAAGCACAACTGAAAGGATACCATGGGATCAACCGGAGTTTCCTGCTGAAGAAGCAAAGGGTGAGGAGCAGCATGCCTGCGGCGCTGCTTCTGCTTCTGATCCTTCTTCCTAGCCCAAGTGAACGACATGCCCGTTCCTCCTCCCGAGCCTGTGAAGGAACGTTTAGATCAGCATCTTGAGAATGAACCGTCTCCAGCACCAGAAGCTCCTGGTCTCCCTAAAAGGATGAAGTGCTCCAGGACTTATTCGTGCGCAGAAACGGCGCCGACTGTGCTGGTGGGGGATGGGATCGTAGTGGATGAGAGCGGGTCGTACTGGTACTCGTACAGGTGACAAAGCTTGAAGCGACATCCCTCTTGTCTTCTCTCTAACGCAAGGCATCGAAGATCCCCGAGGAACAGCTACGAGGAGGCAAGAGTAATGGTGAAGTTGGAAGATCGTGTCATACAACAGGCTGAGCGACTCTCGATGCAGGTCAAGGGCAGGAAGGTGTCGGTTCAAGGCACATGGAGCGACGAAACAGTCGCGCTGGATCTCAGGTACCTCCCCGAGCATGTTATGACCGTGCGCTCAGCTCCTGCCAGTGCGATGGAGACGTTGAGGATTGAGAGTCAGCCAGGTCTTGTCGCCACCGCATGTAGGGGGAGGATCTTCTGTTGACTGTCATTTGTCAGCGATGCTACGGCATGTCGACCGGGGAGTCTGGATCATGTGGCTGGTGTTGTCGCACCGCGCAGATCGGTCGGTTGAGCAGAGGGAGGCGGCTGGTCACTCAAGGCTGCTGCAGGCAGGTGTGCACCAACGAGACCGAGAAGGTTGCTGCGGATTGGGAGGAGAAGGCTGGGGAGAGAATGAGAGCATTTGCCATCGCGGAATCGGAGTTTCCTGAGGGTCCTTTCAAGCTCCGCAGCCAGCTCTTCTTCGACGAGCGGCTGATCTCCCTCCGATGCTGCAGAGATCTGATGCCAATCGTTGACGATGAGGAACGGCCACATGAACCTTGCTTGTTCTTGTCCGTTGACGAGCTTGCCTTCAGTTTGCTTACCTTGTCTCAAGCTCCCGCAAATCGGAGAAACAAGGGGAGGGAGAGTCAGACTCCGACGGCAAGCCGCTGGTGATCCTGCTGGACGACGATCTAGTAGGAATCAAGACTGCATGGTCTGTTTTCATTTCGTGCGGTAGAATCGCTACTGAGATCACCACCGGACCCTCAGGTCCCTGCCGGGGACCTCGGGAAATCCGATCAGCATGGCGAGGAGCGGAGATCTTTGGTAGACGCAAGGGACAGAAGAGCGTTTACTGACTTGCTGTGCCGTTCAGGTATCTGTTGACAACAACCAGTCGTCCTGATCGGAATGCCTTGAGTCTGATCGATCTGATTCGACACAACGACGTGTGGACTTCGCCTGCGTTAGGAGCAGGTGTCATGAATGAACCTGCTCAAGTTTCAGCTGGAGTTCTCACCCCGCCAGCAGGACAAGTGTGGAACCACTCGGGCCAGCCAATCAGCAGAAAGATGAACCCTGAGAACAGCTCCCTCTCGCTGGCAATCAACATCCTTGTCAACACGCGGGTGATGTTTCACATGTCTTCTTCAAGTTCGCCTGAAACCTTCGCACTAGGTGGGTTGCATGCAGTTTTTATTCGCTAACGGGCACACGTACTTGAGATGCGGATCAGCAGAAGACCTGCTGCCTGGTGCAAGGCTGATGTAGCCGAGGGCAGAGTTCTTCATCTTCATAGCCATATTTGTTGCCGTCATCGTCATCGTCGTCAAAATCACTGGTGCTCGACATCAAGCTTGTTGCGATATCCATGTAGTCAACACGTGGTTGTTCGTGTACAAGTGCACGTCGATCCTCGTCAATTCACTTCCGCGCCGTTCGATGAGCACTCCTCCCCCTCCAGTCAAGAGTGTTCCTGATCTCAGCATCCTTCTGCCGCAGTCGGCTCACAGCCATTGACAGTGACGCGATGTTCGCCTCGTCCCGCTGCATCCTCTGGGACAGCAGTCCTGCGGCCACGTTCTCTGGGAGAGGATGGAAAGTCGTCGTCTCCAACGGGGGCTGAGCGCGGAGGAGCGTCTTTGCGGGCGTCAGGACACTTCGCTTCTTCCTGATCACCCCTGACTCCGCCATTTGCGTCAAGGTCTGAACAGCGTTTTTGATCTTTCCTCTCGCCTCGTCGGACTTCACCCTGGAGAGCTGCTGGTCACGTAGGATCTGGTTGGCGATGCGGTCGACATCCGAGGTCAGCTGTTGGCTTTCAAGTTGCTTCCTCCGTCTTGCCCTAGCTACTTCTTTCTGCTTCAAGAAGGTTAATTGTTTGCTCGCATCCTTGTACTCCTTCATCGCCACGTCCGCCATCTCCTCGGCCTGCGCTCGCTCCTCCTGCGGACTTGCGTTGCTCCTCCGCTGAGTGACATAGTTCCTCCATCTCAACAGCTGCCCAACATGAGACTGTGCTACATGCTGGGCATACAGGTAAGCACTCTGATCAGCAGTTGGCATAAAGTCCTGTCGGTTCTGGAACCTGTCGGCCATGTCGCTAGCACTTGTGTACCTAGGATACTTGCCATGGTAGTGCGGAAGGACGTCGAGGAGATTGACACTTGCTGGGAGCCGATGATGCAGTACCAGCACTGTAACCATCAATGCCAGACTGATCACCAGGCCTTGATATCTAATGATCTCCTTCATCTTGCAAAGTCAAAGATTGTCTTCTTCTTCCTACTCCTTCCTCCTACTCCCTCGTCCAACTCCTTCCTCTTGTCCTTCTTGTCCTTCTTCCTCTTTCTCTTCCTCTTTTTCCTGTTCTTGTGTGTTTCGGTTACTTTTCCCTCTCCTCCTGCATCATCATTTCTTGAAGCGGCAACACCACCCACTGTTGTAGCACCCTCCATGAATGGTACCTACCCCTACAAACTGTGCCATAATCCCTTTGATAGTACCGGTAAAGTTTATTTCATGTACTCCCCCACCCCTATTCAATGATCTCTTTCGGGTAGGGCGAGCGGACTGATTCCTTCATGGCAGCTGCCTGAAGACAGACGAGCCAACCCACCCAACCCCCCCTCATCTGCCCCCTGCTCTCCTCCCCTCCTCCTGCCTTCCTCCTTCCTTTCCTTATCCTTCCCCTCCTCTCCCATCTCCCTCCACCCTCTCCCATCTCTCCGTATCCCCAACCCCGATACCGTTTCTCTCCCTTTTCACTTCTCTTTTCTCTACTGGTTTCTCCCACCTGATTCCTCTTGTCCTCCTGGGTATACTCGCATCCTCCTTTGCCTGCGCTGACCTGGCACCATGCTCGCTTCACTCAAACCAGCGGCTCCTCTGCACCCTCCTGCTTTCACTCCAACAGCATGGCGTCCCTCCTTGGAGGGGTTGAACAGCAGGTTCACCCATCCAACACGGAGGAGGGGAGTATGCTCCCTGCACATGTGCAGACGGAAAGTCAGCACGTTGCGCAGGGACATAGGCGCGATTCTCATCCTCCTCTCCGCCCTCTCGTCCCTCAACTTCTCTCAGTTTTGGATCAGCTCCTTCCTAGCGGATCGCGAGCTGACGACGCTGCAGGCAGCAATCAGCTCAGATTGCACTCTGATGCAAAGTACTCGGGACATTCTACAGGCGAACTTCGTTGACTGGACGGGTAGATCGAGGAATATACAGCAGCTGGCAACGTGCAGAGCTGAGGGAACGTTGACCGATCGTCAGATGATTGACGGAGACACTTTGTCGGACGTTCTGAGGAGACTGGATGACAAGTACACAAGACTTGTGTCAGAGACAGAGATGAAGACAATGATGCGGCAGTTCGACAACCTTGGTGCTGGTATGGTCTTGTCAACCATGACAGTTGGCGAGAAGGGGGCAGACAGAGTGGAGAGTTGCGCAGGAGGAGACTTGTTCGTTGGATACACGACTCGCGATCAAGACGGTCTGCGTCGCGGGGATCAAGTTGTTGGAATCAACGGACGAGATATGAGGTGCCGTTCAAGGTTTGAAGCAGCGGAACTGTTGCAGACTTCGTCTGGGATGATGGAACTTGAAGTCATCCGAGAGGGAAAGTCAGTACAAAACAATCTCTTACTCCCTCAGCGCTCCTCGGTCTTTGCAACACGACACAAGACGGGGAGAGCAGCGCCCCTCTACCATGAAGTCAAGCAGGTCAAGGGCAGGAAGGTAGCATACGTCAAGGTCCCGCAGTTCACCGCTGGTGTTGCCCGATCCTTTGACGCTGCTCTCGCAGAGGTGGAGGGTCAGGATGTTGAGGTACTCTGAGGAGGAGATGGTAGCTGGTGTGATCCGATAGCAGGCGCTAGTGCTCGATGTGCGAGGGAACAAGGGCGGCCTTGTGTTTGAGGCGCAGCAGATTGCTGTGATAGTTGCTCTTGCTCCTGTGACTCTGGTCACACTGTTGTAGGGTTTGGTGCATGGGGAAGGGAAGCCGTTTGTGCGAGTGATTGGGAAAGGGGGGAGGAGTTGGATGCTGAAGACAGAAGGCCTCGTTGACAAGAGATCAGATTTGTTGGCCAGCGACATTCCGGTCGTTGTCCTGGTTGATGAGGAGAGGTGGAGTGAGGGCGTGCGTGTGGGCTGAGCGACGAGGAGTGATATTTGTCCTCCCCAGCGCGAGCGCTAGCGAGTTCCTTGCAGTCTCGCTGAGAGAGGAGAGGAACGCGGTGAGTCTCCGGCTGCTGCCCCCTGACTCGGCTGCTGACTGCAGTGCGCAGAAGGTCTACGGCAAGAAGACCTTCGGCAAAGCTCTTGTTCAAGGTCTGTTCTCGCTGCCGCAGGGCCGAGGTCACATGTTCATAACTGTCGCCGAAGTGAAGGCGCCAAGGACAGGAATCATGTAAGGAGGAGGCGGAGAAGGGAGACGAGGAAGAGACGGAGGGAGGAGGGGGGAGGGAGGGGGGAAGGAACCAGAGGTTCGAGGGCCCGAGGTACATGGAAGGAGTAGGGGGAGAATGCCGCTAAGTTTCCTGATTGTCGCTCAGGTGGCAAGGGAAAGGATTGGATCCCGATTCTGTAGTAGATTTTCTTCTTCCATCTTTCTTGCCTTATGTCCCCACGCTGGATTTCGATTCGTTGCATGCTGAAGCAAAGATCGATCGGAGAGAGGATGTTTCTCCCTCCCTCTCCTCGTTCTCCTGTTCCACGTTCTGGGCTTGTGGATGGGACGAGCGTTGATCATCGGTCACTGAGTGCTGGTAGTCCATCCTCTCCTCCCGGAGTCCAGGATCTACAGCCGATCTCACTAGAGCAGGGCACACATGAATTTCTGGACATTCAAAGTTTGTACAAGCACTGAGAAGAAATAAACAAACACGTCAGTCATGAATGGAGATAAGAATCATGCAAGCTTTTCTCCGAAGCAGCCAGTCACCGGTAAAAGACAGGCTCCCCTCAGATTTGATTTATGCAAAAATTGAGGGCAGAAGACTTCTTTGACTTTGTACTACTGAAAACTCCTCAAATGAGTTTGTGCCCTCAAAGCGCTGTCAGTACGGCATGAAGACGCAATGTGGGAGAGGAGAGGAGAGGAATGGAGTGGAGAGGTTGGAGAGGGAAAGAGGAGAGCAGAGAAGGGAGGAGGAGAAGACAAGAGGGGAGCATACTAAGATAGAAGAGTAGCGAAGGGGGGGCAAGGGGAGGTAAGTTGAGTCCATCTGTGAGGGGAGGGCAAGTGGAGGCGACAGGAAGGGAGGACATGGCAGGTTGGATACTCACTGCAGTGGGAGCATGCGACGAGATGGTGATCGAGATGATCCTACATGTGCTTGCTATCTGCATCATTCCCCTCGGACTCGTCAGAACGTCAGTGGCAGAGGGAGCGAGGAGCAGCACGACAAGAGCCATGGAATGGCTTCTCTGCGGCTCAGTGTTCCTGGTGTGCATGTGCGAGTATACTCTATGCCTGTGCTCCCTGCTGTCGGGCGACGTCAGCGGAGAATCTCATGCCGAGGAAGCTTCACTGTACATGAACGTCTCGGGCGTCGCATGCTTGAGCGCGTCCCTGTGCTTCTTCCGCCTTGTTGAGTTCGCAGGCGTCCGGCGCAACCTTCCCCTGCTCGCATGGCTGGTGATCGACTTGCTAGCTGTCGCTCCTCGGTGTGCGGCCGTGCTGAGCAGAGGAAGCACCATTCCTGCGCTGCCGAGAGCCGCGATGATGGCCTCCATGGCTGCACGTCTTGCCTGCCTTTTGGGGCTAGGTGTGGTAGGGGTGTGTCGATACCGCGGGAAGGAGCAACAGGACAAGGAAGGAGCAACGACGTCGCAGCACAACTTTGACTCGCACGAGGACCTGGCGGAGAGTGCTGAAACTGGATTTCTTGACAGGAAGGAGTTTTCCCTCGGCAAGGCATACGAAGACATTCCCTTCCTTTCACAGCTCCTGTTCCTCTGGCAGAACAAGACCCTGTGCGCATCCCAGGTTCGGAAACTTTTCTGCGGAGACATCGTCGTCGCTCCTTGCGAGGCAGATCCTCCGATCCTCCTCAGCTCGTTCCTGACGCTGTGGGGGAGGAGGAGGACCCTGTATCTCCTGCTCCTCGACTTCTCGGGCGTGTCAGTGTCGATGATCTTCTGCGTGAAGTTGGTCTCAGATGTGCTAGTTCTCATCTCCTTCTTTCTCGTTGGCCAGATGCTCCGTCCTGAGCTTTTCTCGCCATCAGGCGCCAACACGGCGGTCTCGAGGAAGGACGTCGTTCTGCACAGTGTGTCTGTGGTCGGATGCATTGCTCTTGCGATGTTTCTGCGGAGCCAAGGGAGATTCTTCCTTTCGTCGGAGGTGATCAAAGTCAAGACACTGCTCTCGTCTGGGGTTTACAATGCTCTCTTACACCACGTAAGGGTAGAAACTCATCTCTACACGTCTCGCTATCAGGCTGTGCAGGACCCAGACGTGCTTGCAAGGTCCTTTGGGTCTCTGACCTCCCTCTTGAACTCCCTCACGATGCTGCTGCTGTGCTTCATCGGGTGCTGCCACCTCCTCGGTCGGGTTGCTGTTGTTGTGATGACGCTGCTCCTCTTGGCCGGGGTGATCGTGGGGTCTGGATTGGTGTGCTTCCAAAGCTCGACGAGGAGGAGGATGAAGTCTTCGCAGGCGTCGAGGAGGTCTGCATGGAGACAGCACACGGAGGGTATCATCACACTCAAGCATTTCGGGTGGGAGGCACAGTTTGCAGAGAGAGTAGCGGCCTTGCAAAGGGGGGAGGAAAGACTCCTCGGCCGTCTCGAAATGTTTGCTGGGACAGAGGTCCTTTTCATCACTTCACTCTGGGTCGTGTCGTACTCCTCCCTTGCCTTCGCTGTTATGGTGGCGCAGGAGCATTGCAAAGAAGCATCCCACTGCGTTTCAGGAGAGAAGATGATCTCCTCCCTCCTCCTCTTGTTTTGTTTTGTTCGTCAGATGTGCATGTCCTACGAACATGCAAAAAGGGTCTTGGCAGCAAGAATGGCGTACAGGAGGCTTGAGCGCATGTTGCAGGAGGATCAGGGCAGCGGCATGCAGAGACGCCTTGCACAATCTCAAGGCTCTGCAGCAGACACGAAGAACCATGCTGTGGTGCTGCAGCATGTGTCGGTGGGATGGAGGAGGAAAACAGCTTGTTCCCCCCTCGCCCACTTCCTCGACCCCCTGGAGAGAAGATCGGAGGAGGAGAACGAGTCGGTGCTGAGTGGCAGGGAGACCGATACGTCATGCCAGGCTGACTCCACCAGGCTCCTCCCATTGCTCACAGGACCGAGGAAGCGAGAGGAGGCGGAGGATGCTGAGGAGGAAGCTTTCCTCCCTGTCCTTCGCAATGTGAATCTCCGGGTGGAGCGAAGGTCACAGATGTTCGTACTAGGAGACGAAAAGTCTGGCAAGACGACGTTACTCCTGTCTCTCTTCGGTCAGAGTGCGGTGGGGAACGGGTCAGTGCATGTCAGCAGGTGCGTCGCTTACTGCTCCCCCGACCCCTGGGTGGTGGACGGCGTGAGTGTCAAGGAAAACATCGTCCTTGGCAGGGCCTTCGACCCTAGCAGGTTCTACGCCGTTGCCAAGGCCTGCGGGCTGAACTTCCATCGACGGGATCGGAGGGTAGCAGAAAAGCATGAGGAGCTGGACCTCTACGAGCACCAAGTCCTCCGCTCCTCTACCTGCAGCGAGGACCTCTGCTGTCGCGTCACGCTGGCAAGGTGCCTGCTGGAGGACGCGGAAGTCTTGTTGCTCGACGAGCCGCTCAGGAGTCTTCCCTTCGGCCTCCGGCTGCTCCTCCTGCGGCGGGTGACGCAGAGCCCCGTGGTCAGGAGGGCGACCTTGCTCTTCAGCTCGAGGGACTTCCGCTTCGCCGAGCTCTTCCCCTCCGTCGCTCTCCTCCGCGGGGGATTCCTCACCATTGTCTCCTCGCAGGAAGACTTCCGACGTCTCGTCCTCGAGCGTCAGGGCTCCAGGTGCGCCGTCCCCGAGTTGGCCGAGCACTCCCCCACCTGCTCCGCCAGCTGCTTCGACAGGCTGCCAGCGGGGCCCCCGCACATTCCGCAAACTTGTCACTGCCAGGCCCCCCACGGACTCGTCGCGTCCAGCTCGCGTCCAGGAGGCCAGTCCTTTGAGGCTCTGAGGGAGCTGGGAGGAGGAGGTGGTCGAGCTGTCGTCTGCTTGCTGCTGATGGGATGCCTGCTGGGCAAGATGGGGGACGTGATGATGGCTGAGAGCGTGAAGTTCACGAACTCGACGATGGTAGTCGTGGGGCGGCAGCGTACGAGGGAGGGGAGGGGGAGAGAGCTTCCGGTCCGATCAGAGGCTGACGGGACTGTATGGCCTCCCTGCGCAGACTCCAAGGTCGTCGAGGCGATGGCGGACCTGATTTCCCCTTTCGACTTGCCGTCGACCTTCCTGCTCTTGAACGGACTGGCCCTGTTGGCAGTCCTGATCGCCGTCCTGTTCTCCTACAACCTCTCGAGCCATGTGAACAAGGTGAGAGTTCTCTCCTGACCTCCTTGACCGCATCCTCTGACCTCTCCCCCATCGTCTCAGAGCCTCCGTCGTCGGATCCTGCTTGCATTCACGGCCGCCAAGTGCGAGGTGCTGCAGACGCTGATGCAGAGCGAAGGGTTCGCATGCCTCCTCGAAAGATCTCTGGTGTGGAGGAAGCATGTAAGGTGCCTCCTCCTGCCCCTCCTCAGCATCGTCGTTCTCCTGTGCTCTTTCATACTCGTCGCTGCCGTCCTGCCCATCTCGACTGCCCCCCTCGTGCTCACGATGTGGGTCTACTCCAAGACCGTCTCCCAGTCCTCTCGCGGGGTCCTGGAGGTGCAAAGGCTGCAGCAAGACTACCTGATGCAGCTTGCCGACCACCAGTGGAAGACCCTCGTCGGAGCCTACGATCTTCGGGCTGCGGAGGGCTCCCTCTCCTCCCCCATGGCGCACAAGTTCAACCTGCTCCTCAGAGTCTCCTCCTCCATTGAGTTCACTCTAGCGGGCGTGCGGGGGTGGAGGAGGATGCGAACGGAGTCCCTTGCTATCCTCCAGCTCGCGCTCGTTCTCTCTGCCATCCTGCTGGACCTCACCCGCCAACCGTCCTCGCCGCCCCCCCCAGCTGAGCAGGAGCAGTCTCCCCTAGCAGAGGAGGAGCAGGTGTTTCACGCATCTCGGCATGTCAGCTTCGTGGCGATCAGCATCCTCAACTCGTTCTTCGCCATGTGGATCATGGTGGACCTCTCCGGCCTCCTCGCACGCGTCGACGAGCTCCTCCTCAGCCAGCAGGACTTCCAGCTCCTGGCCGAGCTGGAGCCGGAGGACAAGCTCTCCTCCTCCTCCCCTACTGCAGACCACCCTGTTGAGGCCCTTCGGAGCATCTTGCGCGAGAAGCTGAAGGCCTTCGGCAACAGAGCATGGTGGAAGTTCTGGGGAGGGAGGAGCAGAGGAGGGAGGGAGCAGCATGCGACCGATGTAAGCTACAAGTCGCTCAGCTCCCCGACCAAGAACTCCGACCTGCTCCTCGAGGGTCTCGAGCTCTCTGCTGGAGATCCTCATCATCCTGAAGGGGTCAAGCTGGACGTCAGGATCCCAGCAGGACACGTGCTGCTTCTCAAGTCTGCCATCTTCCAGGACGGGCCCAGCTTGACTGGCATGCTGGGGGGGACGAGCGGCATGGGGAGGGGAAGCATGCACCTCGGGGGGGTGGACATGTCGAAGCTGCCGCTGGTGAAGCTCAGAAAGCTGGTGACAGTTGTGCCGAGGAGAAAGTTTGTGCTGTCTGGTACGGTCCGAGAGAACATCGACCTGCTGGGGAAGGCGCAGGGCGACTGGCAGTTGTGGGCCGCCCTAGAGCAGTGCCACTTCGCCGACGTGGTGAGGAGATGGCCGGCGAGACTGGACGAGAGAGTTTGCGGTGAAGAAGTACAGGTTGGAAGCAGGATGCGCAAGCTGTCACGTTACGAGCAGGAGATGGTATGCCTCGTGCGGGCCATGTTTGCAGCGGACGTGCAGGTGAAGGATGCGGAGAGGAGGAGGGAAAAGAGGGGAGAGGGAGGAGCGGAAAGGAGGAAAGGAGGGACGAGAAGAGGAGGAAGGGAGAACGGGGAGCAGGGAACGAGGGAAGGAGAGGAGGGAAGAGGGAGGGTAAGGAGAGGAGGGAGGAGGGAGGGGAGACTTACCTTGCGGGGTTGCAGGAGTCTTCCATCATGTGCATCGACAATGTGGAGGAGATATCAGACGAGCAGACAAGGAACTTGATCCTCCGACGGCACCTGATGTTCGGCATGACAGTAATCGTCTCCTGCACTCGTTCTTCCCTCATCCCCTCCGACGTCGAGAACCTCCATGCTCTCCTCTTGGACGACGAGGAGCCGATCGAGTCGGAGACGGCAAGTGACGATGTCGGGAGCGCAAGCGAGGAGGGGAGTGACTACTTGAGCGCAAGCGAGAGCGACTTCACGGCTGCTGGGACGAAGCTCAGGAGCGACGAGTTGCCTGCTGCTGGTATGGGAGGACAAGGGAGGAGGAGGAGGAGGAGGGAGACAGGAAGGGAGGAAGCAAGAAGACAACTGATCACACTAGCGAGGATGGAGGGAGGGGTTGGGATGTAGCAACGCTACAGGGAGCGAAGAGTAGGAGAGGGGGAGGGAGGGGGAGTTGGCATGAGGGATGCGGAAACGGGCTGGTGCTGATTGGCAGAAGCAGGTGCGAAGAAGCATCGGAAGGGTACAGGGCGAATGATCTGGAGCGGAATCAAGTCAGGGATCAAGGGAGGAGTGAAGACGGTTAGGAAAGCCAGCTATCTAAGCATGCAGCTGTACGAGGGGAAGTCGAAAGGAGGTGTAGAGTAGATATTGTACAAGTTTCTTGTATTCTTTGAGATGAACATATTCACATCAGCATCCTCGTCTTATTCACATTCTCCATCACCCAGCTATCTAAGCATGCAGCTGTACGAGGGGAAGTCGAAAGGAGGTGTAGAGTAGATATTGTACAAGTTTCTTGTATTCTTTGAGATGAACATATTCACATCAGCATCCTCGTCTTATTCACATTCTCCATCACCCAGCTATCTAAGCATGCAGCTGTACGAGGGGAAGTCGAAAGGAGGTGTAGAGTAGATATTGTACAAGTTTCTTGTATTCTTTGAGATGAACATATTCACATCAGCATCCTCGTCTTATTCACATTCTCCATCACCCAGCTATCTAAGCATGCAGCTGTACGAGGGGAAGTCGAAAGGAGGTGTAGAGTAGATATTGTACAAGTTTCTTGTATTCTTTGAGATGAACATATTCACATCAGCATCCTCGTCTTATTCACATTCTCCATCACCCAGCTATCTAAGCATGCAGCTGTACGAGGGGAAGTCGAAAGGAGGTGTAGAGTAGATATTGTACAAGTTTCTTGTATTCTTTGAGATGAACATATTCACATCAGCATCCTCGTCTTATTCACATTCTCCATCACCCAGCTATCTAAGCATGCAGCTGTACGAGGGGAAGTCGAAAGGAGGTGTAGAGTAGATATTGTACAAGTTTCTTGTATTCTTTGAGATGAACATATTCACATCAGCATCCTCGTCTTATTCACATTCTCCATCACCCAGCTATCTAAGCATGCAGCTGTACGAGGGGAAGTCGAAAGGAGGTGTAGAGTAGATATTGTACAAGTTTCTTGTATTCTTTGAGATGAACATATTCACATCAGCATCCTCGTCTTATTCACATTCTCCATCACCCAGCTATCTAAGCATGCAGCTGTACGAGGGGAAGTCGAAAGGAGGTGTAGAGTAGATATTGTACAAGTTTCTTGTATTCTTTGAGATGAACATATTCACATCAGCATCCTCGTCTTATTCACATTCTCCATCACCCAGCTATCTAAGCATGCAGCTGTACGAGGGGAAGTCGAAAGGAGGTGTAGAGTAGATATTGTACAAGTTTCTTGTATTCTTTGAGATGAACATATTCACATCAGCATCCTCGTCTTATTCACATTCTCCATCACCCAGCTATCTAAGCATGCAGCTGTACGAGGGGAAGTCGAAAGGAGGTGTAGAGTAGATATTGTACAAGTTTCTTGTATTCTTTGAGATGAACATATTCACATCAGCATCCTCGTCTTATTCACATTCTCCATCACCCAGCTATCTAAGCATGCAGCTGTACGAGGGGAAGTCGAAAGGAGGTGTAGAGTAGATATTGTACAAGTTTCTTGTATTCTTTGAGATGAACATATTCACATCAGCATCCTCGTCTTATTCACATTCTCCATCACCCTGCGGCTTCCTTCACCTCTCTTCGAACTGCGCCAAGATCTGCTCGACTTGTTCGAAGTGCTTCCTGACAGTCTGCCTTATCTTTGCGTTGCTCAAGGCTGCGGTAAACGTGAGTGTTGGATGGAGGTAAGTTTCATCCCTTACCCTGCCTCTGAACCTCCACCGGTTTCAGGAAGTCGTGAGTGGGTAGCTCCCATCTCTCGGCGGTGAAAGGAGCCAAGCTCTCCACAAGCAGCAGCCTCCTCTGCGAGGGCAAGGTAGTCAGAGCACGACAAAAGCACGAGAGGTCGCTACCGAAGTGTTGGAAGAGGATGGAGCTGGTGTGGTAGAGAGGACAGTCGTCGTCATGTTGGCGACGGGCACGCTTGAAGGAGAGGACGGAGAGGGGGAGGAGGGGGAGGAGGTGGTAGGCGAGGAGGAGGAGGGAGCCGGAGTTGTTGTCACTGTCGCGTTCGCTCTTGCAGCAAGGCATTCAGCTGTCGTCTGTGTGAAGACAAGGGCGCAGTCGATGCTCGATACGCTGCTCCCCGGAGTGATTCCCAGCGATCGCCCGACGATAACGCCGATGATGGCGAGGATGAGCAGGAGGACAAGGCACATGATGAGCTTGTCCGTTGCCAACTTTCTTCCGATGTCTCTGATCTGTTTGGTTGCTCTCTTCAGATTCCCCTGCACACTCTCAACATCCGAGTTAGTTTGCCTGATTTGCTCTGTTTGCCCCTTGAGGTTCATGTTCGTCTCAGTACCCATCTTCTCCATCTCGTCAACCAACTTCCCTGTGCGGAACAGAGCGTTCGCAGTGTTCTGCTGAACTTTCTTTCCCTCCTCAATGATCTCGTTCCCGCTGGTCGTCTCGTCGATGATGGGCTTCTTGACCGCCCCTTTCATCAACTCTCTCTTAGCAATGATGTTCTTCGTCGACTCCACCTGCTGGTTGAGCTTCGAAATGTTCACATTGTGCTCCTTCCCTTTCTGCTCGTAGATGTTGTACTTTTCACGGCCGATCTCCTTGGCCACCGACCGGAGCTCTATGCGGAAGTTGGAGACAATGTCCTTAGCGCGGTTCATCTTCTCCTCTACGGTGTTGAGCTTCTCCTCCACTTCAGCCGGCGGCGCCTTCTTCTTCGCTGTGAGCTCATCCAGCAGCGCCTTGACATCTGTCTGGATCGTCTCCAGCTCCTCGTTCAGCCAGTCAATCTCTTCCGACATCTTGTAATCGTTGGTTTACTTTCTCGCGATTGTTATTCAGCTCGCATCAACGCTGGATGGTCCTCTCCTCGTGCAACAGCCGGTAAGTCAGTTGCTCGCTCAGATCGGTCTTGTACGATGAATGATCCAGTGGAATGCGAAGGTCTCAAGGGAGGGGGACAGGTCTTGAGAGCTTTAGGAGGATCAAATATTCGAAGTGCACGACTTACAAACTTAGCAAGTTATCGCTCGCGGCAAACTCGACGTGCAGATCAGAGGAGATACAGTTGCTCTCCTGACTTCGTCTCGCCTCTCGTCGTCAGCCTCTGTTCTGCTCCCTCCTCCTCTCTCCCGCTCTCCTCTCTAACTCTGCTCGCCGCCGCCAGTCGCTCGCGCACAGGACATGGGGAACAGAAAGAAGGAGTAGAAGGGGGTAGAGAACGGTGGATATGTAGGGTGGGGGTGGGGGTGGCTGGGGGGGATGCCGGGTATACAGGGTGGTGATTTCCATGGAGGTGTAGTGGGGGTAGTAGTAGGTGGGGTAGTTCAAATTTGAAGAGGGTATATTCGAAGGGTGGTGGGGTACACAATGGATATGTTTTGAGGGGTAAGGAGGGGGGAATGATGGGGTGAGTTATTGAAAAAGGAGGGGTGGAGTGTTCACAAAAAGCTAATTGAGGGGGATGTTTCTCTGAGAAGGTGGGTGGTCTGATGGTGATGACAGGGTGGGGGTAGTAATCCGGGGAGGGCGGATTCAAATGATATTAAACCCTGATCTAAACCACCCCTACCCCCTTCATATACTTGATTTATGGGACCCGAAAGGAACTCTAGGTATAGGGTTTAGTTTTACAAGTTCCAGGGTATCTAAACCTATCTCTTCATGTCACTGACCCACCCTGTCATCAGGCAACGCGCTGACACCGGTACTGAATGCTTGACCACCCCTACACTGTCTGATGTACCCGTGTGTCAGAGTCAAAAGTACCCGTCATTGTGCCTTTTGATATGACTATCCTTCTGCCAGTACCCCGCTCAAATGGACCCACCCCCCTCCTACCAAGACTACTCTAAACAGAGAACTCTAAACAAATCGACAAAGTCGGGAGCCAATGGTGAGCAAGGCGGAGAGTGGGGAGGGGACGCAGGACGAGAGAGGTGACATGGAGACAGGAGGCTGAAACCTCCTTCTCGTGCTAGGTTTCTTAGCCCAGGGCAAGACTTATCCATGTGGCTAGCTCGCAACTAACAGAGCATGAAGATGCAGCCAGTATTTTTCAAGATGGAAAGTTGTTCAGTATAGCGCCAGAGTTGTATCAAGGTATCGCGGGTCTTTTCTTTAGGTGAGGCACGATGAGCCAGGATGCTGTGGTGAAGGCGGTGGAGGAATCTAGGCAGGAGCTCGATGATATCCTGCACTCGTTTGAAGCTTGGATAAACAAGAAGAAAGAAGCTCTGAATGAGATTACTGGTAAAGAATCTCCCGAGGAACTGAAGGAGAGGGTTGCCAGTATTGGGTATGACGAAGAGCTTGAAGCTGTTCTCCGGACTATCTCGTCGTTCCCATCCTCTTTGAAACATCTGTCGAACCTGTCCCGAACTAAGAACCAGATTGTTCCTTTGTCTGGACAGCAGGCGGCGGGAGCAGCTGAAGATGTGATATCAGCTGATGGAAAGCTTCTACTTCGCCGAACAACCGCTACTCAAGGAGCAGTCATCCAGCATGACTGGGCGCTCTTCGTCTGCAGGCTGTCTGACGGACTCCTGTCGCTGTATGAGTATGAGTCCAAGCCAGAGCCAAATATCGAGATTGATCTGAGCAAGTATGTGTTCGAGTATGCCGGCGGTGAGGGAGAGAAATGCGGGCTGAAGGATTTCTACTTGAAGGAGGTCAGAGATCGCCCTTCGAACCTGATGGAGGGATCGAGTGCTCAAGAAGTCTCGAGGAGGGGGAGGTGGTGGGTTGCTGGGTTGATTCCCTTCCAGTCTTACTTCTCTGCCTCGAGCAAGGCGGGTGCTTCTGAGCAAGATCATGTCGACTTTGAGTGTGAACTGTGCTTCAGAGCAACATCGCACGAGGAAGCGAGATGGTGGCGGGATCGCCTAGAGCCCTTCCTTGCCAAGAGGAGCGAACTGGTTGCAATGGAGGGAAACGAATGTAAGGTTGGTGTTGGACCTGAAGCAACGAACGAAGTTAATATTCAAGATGTAGAGCTTGCTCTGTCTGATATCGAAAAGTTCGACGTGTGGGAAACTTGTGAGCAGCTGAAGAAACGATCCTTAATGTCACCTCAGCGGCAGAATCTACATGATCGTTTTGTGGAGTTGTACAACCTGGACACGTCGTTGTTTGATAGACTGCTCCCTCAGTTCTGTAACTTGGTTGTCGATGCAAAGTTAAACAGTCAGAACAAGGACCTGGTGAATGCGCTAGAGGATTGGTTGCTGTGGAAAGCATCGTCGAACGTCCTGTTCGCCTGTCTACTATGTTGGTCCCTGGAGTCTTGCTCCAAATCGTATGGAGCGAGAGAAGGCAGTTTTATCTTTTCAGCCGTTACAGACAAGTCATCACGTGAGAGGCTTCAAGATTCTTATCGCCTGTTTCGCATCCATGCCGAGAATGTTTGCTTCACCGGCAAGCGCATCGGCTCCTTGCAAGCAGGACAAGTGAGACCGAACAGCGAAGTTGTCTCCGGCGAAACAGACATGAAGGAAACCGAATCTACGAGAGAGGATGGTGAAGATCAATCAGAGCAAGGCCAGCAGCCAGAGCAAAGTCATGCAGCAGCAGCGCGGCCTATGTCAGACCCTTCTGCTGCTGAAGCTCTGGAGAGGACAAGGAGGATGAACCTGGCAAATGAGATGAGAAGGTTTGTCAGCGAGCTGTGTGCTGTCTCCTCCAACCTCGCAGGAATCCCAAAGGACGCCAGGCCACTGAAGCTACAAGAGCTTCTGCGATCCATTCAGGACCGGCTGCCGACAGGAGCGTTCTTCCCGCTCTGTTCGTCGGGGGCAAGTTTCAGCGCGGTCATGAGCATCTTCCCCGAGGAAGCCTCTTGCTTTTCTACCTACGAGAGGGCGCCGTACGCTCTCTTCATCGAGACCGTCGACTCTGGGATTGCTCTCGGCGATTGTTGTGCCATGTTCGGCGGCGATCCAGATGCGCTTGCCTTCATTCAACAGTTGGAACTTGACCAGGCCAGAGAGTCTGTCGAGTCGTCAACGGAAGATGTGGTCCCCACTGCAGATCTGAGCGATGCACATCAGAGCATGTCCGTGCTTGCGGTGGGTAGTGACGGCACCAACTCGCTGCTGCTCGATGAGGTCTTCGGAGAACCTTGGGCGTTGAAGAAGCTCAAGATGAGGAGGCAGTCGCGTCTTGGAAGACATCCGTCCTGGTCACTGCATGTAATGCGTTGCTTTTCAACTTTTTCCCATCATGTGCATGCAACAAGTGACTGTGAGGTTGACAGGCTGTTATCGTCAAGTCAGGAGATGATCTTCGGCAAGAGGTTTTGTTCATCTTCCGATGCCCCACGTTGTTGATGCTGCGCTGCAGCAATTTGCAATGCAGATGATTGAAGAGATCAAGGAGATCTGGGAGGAAGATAAACTACATCTTCGTCTGAAACCTTACAAGATCGTCTCTGTGTCGGAGAACTCGGGGCTGATGGAGATGATCCCGGACACGGTCTCCCTTGCTGCTGTCCGTCGCAAGTACAGCAAGTACACATCCCTTGCAAACTTCTACCGTGAGGCTTTCGGGGAAGAAGGGACTCTCTCCCGCATCAACGCTCAGCAAAACTTCGTCAGGAGCATGGCAGCATATTCTGTTATCTGCTACATCCTCAAGGTAACGAAGCTGGTGGACGTCCTCCTCCCCTGATGGAAGTTTGACCTCCAGGTCAAAGATCGGCACGATGGAAACATTCTGTTGCAGAGGGATGGGGGAATCGTACATGTTGACTACGGTTACATGATGGGGAAGTACATGAATGGCGTCGTTGAGGTTGAACGCGCTCCGTTCAAGCTGACTCGGGACCATGTGGAGGTCAGAAACTTCTGTCATGATGATGATGATGATGATGATGATGATGATGATGATGATGATGATGATGATGATGGAGGCAATCATAATCATGATCATGATTATGGATATGGTGGTGGCGGCGGCGGTGGTTGTGGTGGTGGTTATGGTGGTGGTGAAGAAGAAGAAAGAAAATTTACGATTATGTTCCTGATGATGATGTGTGGTTGTTGACATCTTTCTTGTACTTGTAACTGTAACTGTACTTGTGCTTGTGCTCGACGTGTTCGATGACAACCTCAACCTCAGACCATGGGAGGAGAGCTGAGTGCGAACTTTCTTTCCTACATCTCCCTGTGCATTCAGGGGCTGCAGAGTCTTCGCAAAAATGGCAAGAGGTTAACGTCTTTGGCCAAGGGGATGCTGGTAGCTCTTCTTCCTCCTCTTTCCCCCGCTTCTCCCCCCCCCCCCTGCCCCCATCCTCCTCCTCCATCACCACCACCACCACTAGTACCTCCTCCTCCTCCTCCTCCTCCTCCTCCTCCTCCTCCTCCTCCTCCTCCTCCTCCTCCTCCTCCTCCTCCTCCTCCTCCTGACCGTTGTCTTGAAGTTTTCAGACACCAGACTTGGTTCGAGCCTGCAGTGTCTGAGCCAGCGGGAGGTGCTCGAGGTCCTTGACTTGTCCCCTTGTGCTCCCCGTGACGTCGATTTCAGCTGGAGGAGCGGCTGGGCACGTCTCAATCCGAAAAACAGCTCGTCGAGAAATTCATCACCTTGCAGAGTCAAGCGCTCGGGAGTTGGTCAACCACGGCCTACGATCTTCTGCAGACGGTGACTGTTTGCATGACGTTGAGAGTTTGGCGATCTGACGGATCTTTCTTCGATTGCGCTTCTACAGTTTATCGGGACCTGAGGTTATGGAGCGGCAGTGAAGATTGAAGTGAACAACCAGCCGTTGACTTCAGAGTTGCTCCTGTTCATGTTCTCCTCTTTCTTCTTTGCTCCATCCCCTCTGCCCTCTACCCTCTCGTTCTTTTGTTCTCTGCTCTCTTCATTTTTGTACAAATCTCTCTTTGTATGAATCTCTCAAAACAAGTCTGCGTCATGCGCTCGCCATCTGATCTGACGCCTCCGACTGTACGTCTTCGTCCACCACCTCCTCAAGTCTTCGTTCTCCTCCTCCTCCTCCTCCTCCCTCCTCCACTTCAGGTCCCTCCATCTCTGCAGCAGGCTGCGCCACACCGAAGACGTCGAGCATCTGGAGAGCAGAAAGTCAGCAAGGAAGGGAGGAGCAAGTGAATCACGTGGGAAACGTTGATGGAATGAGGATCGTTCTGCAGCTTCTCCTCGTAATCCAGCGCCTGCTCGGTGTGTGATCACTGGAGATTTGAGATGGGGACAGACGGGAGGAAGGTGGAGTGCTAGGGATGGAGGGAGAGGAAGGGAGAGGGAGAGGGAGAGGGAGAGGGAGAGGGAGAGGGAGAGGGAGAGGGGAGAGGGCTCGGACATGGAGAGGGCTGGGAGAGGGAGAGATATAGTGACTCTAGAGGAGGAACGAAAGTTGGAGGCTGTCGCTGAATAAGCATCTAATCGATATCTAACGCCTGTTTAGGTATGAGGATGAGAACTGACCTCCAACACGCCTCACATTATGCTTCGGTTTGGTGTGTGTCTTAGAACGCCCTCGATGGCCACATGGATGCTACTCCGAGGATGCTGAACTGGACATGTGGGATGACACATGATTTAGGGTTTCCGCGTGCTGCATGCTAACAGA
>NW_005434642.1:453334-470671 GCF_000315625.1 Guillardia theta CCMP2712
TAAGGTGAGCGAGAGGGAGAGGGAGAGGGAGAGGAGGGAGGAGAGGAGGGAGGAGAGGAGGGAGGAGAGGAGGAGGAGACCTGCAGCAGTCTAGGATGGTCTGCCGGCAATGTCTGCATGTCGAACTCGAAGTAAGGGTCATCCGAATCAACTTGCTCCAAGTTGAGAGCGTTCCTGCCGGTACTAGCATGAGGCGCGAGGGGAGGGAGGGAGAGGAGAAGGAGGCAGGAGAGAAGAGAAAAGAGAGGGAGGGAGGAGATAAGGGGACAGGGAAGGTTGACAAGAGTGTCAGTATAGAGGGTGTCCTGCCAGGCTTGGGATTCGGGTGTTGAGAAGGAATTGTGGGGTAGGGAAGGGGGGGAAGCAGCAGAGGCAGGAGAGGCAGGAGGAAGTGGGGAACAAAGGAGAATGCGGGGACGGGGGTCGGAGACGAGGAGGACGAGGACGAGGACGAGGACGAGGACGAGGACGAGAATGTGGAAACGGGGGGCAAGGAGGAGAGGGAGTTACATGGTGGCCGTGCGATTGTTGGCCATGTGCTCCTCGATGAACTTCTGGTGCATCTTGGCGGCTTCAAGGAAGGACTCGGCTGTCTGCATGAGGCGGCTGGAGCGGAGGAAGCTAAGGTCCATCGGCACCCTCCTCACGATCTCGTCGGGTGCTGCGGCCCCTGCGTCCTCCTGCTGTTCAGAAAGGAGCTTCCTCCTCTTCGCAGGAGAGCGCTGAAGGACAGGTCAGACGCCGACAGGGCGCCCGCGGCCTCTACCTCGTCTTCACCCTTGAAGGTGCCCACAAGCTCGACAGAGTCGTGTCGGTTGAAGCACGCAGACAAGGTCTTGTCGTCTTCCTCCCTCCTCCTCCTCACTGGATGCCTCGAACTGAGCTTTGCGGCTGTGGCATGCAACCTTGCCTGCCGCACACTCGTCAACAGAGAAGAGAAGAGATGAGATGAGATGAGATGAGATGAGAGAGCAGAAGGAGGACAACCAACAATGAAGGGGGGCGACAGAGAAATTGAGAGGAGAGGAGAAGAGAGGAGAAGGAGTAACGACAGAGAACGAGCAGAAGAGTGCTGAGTGAACAGTGTGGGAGGAGTACATTTGAGAAACACAGAACTGACCTCCTCTACCCATGGATCGTCGAAGATTCTGATCATTTGGCCGTCGATTCTTTCCAGCATTTCTCCCGCCTGCCCGACGTCACGTGGAGTTTGACGGCGAGTGGTGGTGTTACCTGAGACAATCTTCCACTCTTCCACGAGAAGAAAGCGCTAGCATGCAGCACGAAAGGCTCCTGGGGAGACAAACTGACGGCCTGCCAGCTCTTTAGTTGAGTTGCATGGCAAGAAGCAACTCCAACATACTCTCAAGATCATCTCCCCCACTTCTGCGTTCCCCTCAAGCCCTTGATGTAGACGGACTTCCGTTAGACCTGATTGACATCGTCACCACTACCATAAATATCTTTGTCATCTTCGTCATTGAAAGTATCAATATCATTATCAGCTCATCATCATCAGCATCATCATCATCATCATCATCATCGTCATCATCATCGTTATCGTCTTAATGTTTTCTGGCATCATTCTTGATCATGTCAACCTGCAAGAGCCTGTGAGTTGTTCGGCTCCACGCGGAGGCAGCGCTGGAAGATCGTCTCGGCCTCTTTGAGTTTCCCCAGCCTAGCACAAGTCACTCATCTCCGCTCATTCTCACTTGCTTCACCTCATCTCACAAAACCCAAACAAGAACGCAACTTGCGTATTGTTCGGCCAAGCAGAAGAACAGTCTCTTAAGAGGTTTTCCGCTAATCTCATCTTCTTGGAGGCGGCAAGTGACGAAAGCATGTCGAGCAAGGCAGCATACATGCTTGACCCGTCCACGTTCCCCCACCACTTACTCGTGACACTGCTGAGGTGACCATGTGACATTTTCATCGCGTTGGAACTATTCGACAGCGTCATCAAGTTTCTCATCTCGCGTTACATCTCACATTCGTGCGATCACAGCTTTAGAAGCAGCATAGGCCTTCATCACTTTGCTCGACGAGTCTTTGAAGAAATCTGACGGAGAGTTCTCGTGCTGATTTCCGTCCTTGATGGACGACAGCAGCAACTGTCCCAACCTGCCAACTCCGTCAATAGCAAAACAGCAACAATGTTATCGACACGTCAAAACAAAACAATCGAATGAATTCAGGTGAGCATGGACAAAAGGTCAACAGCAGCAGCAGCAGTAAATGGTTGGGGCTACGGCAAAGCTAGCAAGTCTGACCTGATTGAAGCTGGAATACAATGAGGATGAATAGCCAGCGCTGTCTGATGCTTCTCTACGGCAAACGAGCGATCGGGCCTGTTTTAATCTCATCATCTGTTGCATGCAAGAAGTCACAAGTACCCATGTGTGTACATCACTTCTCCGATGTCAGAGTGTAAACTAGCAAGAATGGCCTGCCTCTTCCGATATTCACGGGCAGTCGACTGATGGGAGATCGTCAGCATCGGCATCATTCAAGGTCCATCGTACAGCGAATCTCATCTCTGCGAGCCTTTTCAATTTCTTTTGATGAGAGAGGAGGCAGGTTGCGTTGATCAGAGGCTTCCTCGACCTCCACGTCACTTGAATCTCTCTGCTTCCACCGAGTGAGGCCTATGAACGAACGAAAAGTTCACAATGACGACCGTTGCAGGTCGGACAAGAATTTCTGCTCTTGCAGCTGATGCTGGAAGAGTCTGTCGAGGTCTTGGATCGCCTGGGACGGATAAGAGTTGAAACTTTGATGTTTTCTGAGTCTTACCTGTGTGACCCCAACGTTTCCTTCGAGCGATGACCACCTCGAACCAACGTCAAAGGTGAACTCACGCGTTTCATCTGAACCTACCACCATGCTTGAGTCCAGTCAGTGTGCTTGTCCGATGCCGCGATCTTCAAAAGCCTGTCAAAGGTGCCTTTCAACAGACTTTCAGATTCGAATGTGTAACACTCTACTCTTTGTAAGCTTCGACCGAGTTCGGGTCAAACTCTAGAGCCGTCTCAAAGGCAGTCATGGATACATCTATCGAACAATCAAGTCATGTCACTCGTCTGTCCAAAGGGATGCATCACAGCAATCGTTCAACAACATTGAGATATCACATTACTGTTCCTTCAAACTTGATACTCACAAGAGAGATTGCACGTCGGCGTTGAAGTCAACATCACTATTTTCCCCAGGTTCACAAGAGCCTTCGATCGATACATGTGCAACGACGGAGGAAAGCTGTCAAACTTCAACTCTGAAAGGGATGCTGCAACAGAGTGCGCGAGGGAACAAGGGCTATCACAGCAGGAGACATTCCTCTTCCTCCTAATCTCAAGGATCTGAAACCATTCATTCGCTGCTAACTCGTACAACCCCAAGGACTGCGATCATGGGTCAGCCTTCCTATCCACCACCGCAAGGCCCTGACGTACCTCGTGGAGAGAAGCAAGGCTGTCAAGGGCGCGGAGATTCTTGGGAGAGCATCTGAGCGCTTTCTGAAGAACGCGTATCCTAGAGTTTACACTGCAGCCGGCATATGACAGCATCTTCTCATAGGCCACAAGGGACTCAGCGTCTTTGTCCTGCAGGCTGCTCCTCTCGCAGCTATCCCTCCGCTGCCCATCTGAAGAATTGCCAGCGCTCTTTATATCCGATGTCATGCAAGCTGATACTTCACATGATCCACCGCGCAAGCACAACCTCCATACAGACTGAGAGCGGCAATCTCGCAGGTGAGACATCGATTGTAATGCTGCGTCCAACACAATCCTGTTGGTACCTTGGTGAATTTGTCGGCAGGAAAACAGCTGCCTCTCTTCCGGGATGGTGCCTTGGATGATACATAGAAGAAGAATTGCGGTCGCCGTTCTTATCATCTATGCAGCCGAGAGGAGTAATATGTGTTCAACATCATAGAGCATAGAGAAAGGTAAGGATGAAGTGAAGCGTAGGTTTGTTGTACCTAGGCTCCGTTCTGCTCCAAGTCAGCTAAGCCTGGGCTTTGCCCGTCATATCGGAGTTTCGCGCAGAAATCAGAGCATTTTCATTCTCGAGCTAGGTTTCGTTGATCATCTTGAAGAGCAGTGTATCATTGTATCTCGTCTTGGTCGTGCATCTGATCATGTAGCAGAAGATTCCTGGTAGTGCATAGCAGTTACAAACCTTCCACGCGGTCTGATTGCAATACAAATATCCCGTGTATGTCATCCAGCACAAGAAAGAGCTCTTTCAAACCCTCCCTTGACTCCCTTCAAACATCACTGCATTGATATGTCTGGAAGTCTATCTCTTTTTTCGCCTCCTTTGGCTCAATGATGCCTTACGCTTCCTTGGTTAGACAGGCAGCCAAGTCGAATTCTTATCCCCCCTCTTCTTCCTCCGTGGTAGACTCAAACAGTTCGATCTATATTCAGCTCTTACATCATACTCCTGGTCTCCTCCTCCCTTCTCCTCCTCCCTTCTCCTCCTCCCTTCTCCTCCTCCTCCTCCTTCTACTCATAATCTTCCCTTCTCCTCTTCCCTTCTTCTCCTTCTTTCACTCATAATCCTCCTCCTCCTCCTCCCTCCTTCCTCCTCCTCCTCCCTTCTACTCATAATCCTCCTCGTCCTCCTCCTCCTCTTCCTCTTCCGCCGCCGCCTCCTCCTCCTCCTCCTCCATTCCACTTTCCTACTACAGGCCCACCGGCCGCATTACTTATCTACCCCACCCCGGAATTATCTGTCTTTGAAACCGGTACTCCTGTAAATGTCATACCCTCTCATTTACCTTGAAAAGAATGGGGTAGGGGTGAGAATTGACCGATCTATTTCTGCGGTTTCATGGCTGGAAATTCCTTTCATGCCGAAACGAATGAGATGAGGAGAGTAGAGACGAGATGATGTGAAGTGAGACAAGTGACAAGACAAGACAAGACAAGACAAGACAAGACAAGACAAGACAAGACAAGACAAGACAAGACAAGACAAGACAAGACAAGACAAGACAAGACAAGACACACCACGAGATGAGATGAGATGAGATGAGATGAGATGAGATGAGATGAGATGAGACTCGGCTAGTTCCACTCCTACACTGAGGCTTCATCCGATCCCGACGTGATCAGTAGCCATGTTCGACGAAGCACTAGAGCATGTTCAGGCAGAGCCGGCTCCTTTCATCTTGATGAGGGACAAAGGAATCCATGTGCGCAACGCACGAAGGTACTTCACAGCTTGCGCTTTGATTCCATTGCTGTGTGTGCTGTGCTGGAAAGTTGGAAGGATAGAAACGTTTCTCTCTCCGAGTCTGGCTTCTGCCCAGCATGGAGGCGGCGGCGTTGCAAGATTTGAGGAGATGGTTCAAAATCCTTCCACGTCATACCTGGTTCAAAGCTGCTCACCAGTTTTATCGAGCTCTGAAACGTCTTACAGGGAGCAGCATTCAGACACATCGCTAGAAGTGCCGTGAGCATACCAACGCAGGTAAGCTCCTCCTCTTGTTCTTCTACCTTGACCGACGGGTTTGATATCCAGGATCCACAATACATCGACAGTAACCCAATCAACTCTGACTCGAACTCCCTTTGGGGCCCTTCGAAGCCTAGCGCCTACAACCTGCCGGTTCGTCCTCCTACCATCCATTGAGTGCGCTAAGAGGATGATGGCCAGGGAACGCTCCCCGACCCTTCGAAGACAACATCCACGGGAGGAGGAATCGTGAAAGGGAAATGGAATGCTGAAACCTGCGTCGAGCCCCCGTGCGGATTCGGAACTCCACAATCTGAACTCTCGGGCCCTCGTCCCGGACCAGTGGCTGGCTGGCTGGGGAGACAACATCTGCGCGCTGTTCCACATGCTCGGATCAGCACGGCGGGTCCAGGATGGCTTGCAAACATTCCACGAGGGAGCCCTGCTCGTCAGGATGGGTATCAGATGAATCGACATCTGCATTACGTAAAGCTTTGCGACTGAGAAAGTGATTTTTTTGAGAGTTGACCGAGGCTCAGGCGTTGTTTGAAGCGTGTTCGGACGCAAACACGTCCCTAGAGGGAGTGTCAAGGTGTATGAGGGCGCATGGGAAAAGTGTGCAAGACGCCTTCAACGTCTCTTTCCTCCTGCAAGGTTGTCCCAGGTTTTGACATCTTCTTGCAGTACTTGAGGCTCGGTCCCGATGCTGAGGAGCGCAAGTTTGCGCTGGGGAAATCAGGGATCTTTGCTGGGAGGATGTTCCAGGTCAAATCCTTCATGTGCATTTCAAGGTTGGCTCACATGCTACCTGTCACAGCGATACCTGAAATCAGATCCCTACGTTCTCGGGGAAGACTGGCCCCGGTAGGCAGCGAGAGGGATGGAGTCTGACAACTGACAACATCTGCAACAGGTCGCAGCTCGATCTCGGACCGAAGTCGAAGCCGTTCGCTATTCCCAGCCACGTCACGATGAACGATTCCGTTCAGATCGGAGCATGCTCCTCGTTCTCGGTGGATCACCAATTTGATCTCTTCTTTTATTTCTTCGTTGCTGTCTGCCCCGTCACCATTTTTGTATTCGTGTTGCGTTTTCTCCTTCCTGTTGCTGCAAACCCCTGTAGCTATGTTCGCGTTTCTCATTCCAACTCTATCTGTCGCTGTACTTCGTCTTCTCTTTCTCCACGTCACTTTCACACCTTTCTCTGCGATGGTCTGTCTGATTCGCTGACAGGTCCAGAAAGATGTCGCTCCTTTACCCAATGATGCAGTCCCAATCACGGGCAGCAGCCGCGCGTTTCTCGTGAGCCAAGAGGAATGTTGCAAGCTCTGCTTGGATGCAAAGGAGTGCAAAGCTTGGAGCTACCGACAAGAGAGCTGCCTGCTGTTGAGGCAGCTCGGGGAAGACAGCCTGACTTCAAGCGATGGAAACGATGTCGGTTTCCTCCCCCAAGAAGAGTCTCAGTCCCCTGCTGCAACACTCGCTCCATCCCCAGCCTCAGCAAGAGCTCTCCAGCTCAAAAGAGGAAGGAATTCAGATGCTCTCGCAGTCCAAGGGGGCAAGTTGGCTCGCTCGGAGGACAGCCCTAGGCTTGCAGCACGAGCAAAGGCCTTGAGAGCGATCGCGCAGAAGAAGGCAGGGCTTCCCGACCAGGTGGATCCTGAGGGAGTGGAGGACAGGGCGATTCTGATTACATTCTTGCTCCCTAGCCCTCAGCCTCTCCGAAGGAAGAGAAAGCTCTCAAGCCGTCTATATCGGTTGACGTCGGTCACGTTTGTCTGTGTACTGATGGCTGAAACATTACTGCAGGTCAAGGCAACAGAATCCAGTCAGGAGCAAGGCAAACTCTGCAAGCTCCCTACAGGACAGACGATCCTATGTAAGCAAGACCATGAACCCTGTGGAAACGACGGGACGGTGAGCCTCTTGCCTCTCTCTTCGCTGGGCTGATGGAAGGAGCAGGGAAGAGGACCAGCGCACTTTGACGCCTCCTGTGCAAGTGGCAAGTGCACATGGGCATGCTCGACGAGCAAGAGCTTCTTGGACTCGATCATGGGATGCATGTCATGCGACAACGACAACTGCAGGTAAGCCGTCGACCGCGGAGGAGCAGAGGAGGAGGGAGGAGGATGCAGAGAGTGGTGTCGAGGTGACGTGCGTCAAGGTGTGTAGGACGAGACGTCGGGGAATATCTCAAGCTGGAAGGGTGAGGTCGACAGAGGTCGACAGGTCATATCAAGGTCTATGTCAATGTCAACGCGTCAAGATGCTCTGGCTCCTCGTCAGCCACCGCCAGGGCCGATGCTGCCCAGCCGCCTCGTCGCTTCGGATGTCAGGCATGATCGTCAATCCACTTGGCGATGTCCTCCATCACCTGCTCGTGCTCTGCACGCCAAGTCAATCGGAGGGTGCTGCATCGGAAGGTGCCGGGCTCACCCGGCTCAAACAAGAGGTCATGCCATGCCTCCTCGTACCACTTGCCCTGCTTGTCCTCCACTTCCGCCTTCAACGGGAGTCAGCAGCCAACAGGGGGTGACGAGGGGAACAGTGACTCTTTAGGGCAAACCTTCTGCAGCAACTCCTCGGAGCACGAGGGCTTTATGATCATGTCTTTCTTCCCGTGCAACGTCAAGAAGGGAACCTTGATGTCGACATGCGTTATGAGCAGCAACAGCGATGTATCGCAGGATACCTTCATTCTATGCATGTTGGCTTGACAAAACTTGAAGTGCTGCAAAAGTCGTCACGTCTCTGAGTGTTGCCTTGGCTCCCTCCCCGTCACCTGTAGCAAGGAGTATCCTGTCAATGCAGGGATTGCCGTGTTGCTCTTGGTTTTGTCATTCACCTGCTCGTGAGATTAGAACAAAACGAGATTTTCGCATCTTCAGTGAGCGAAACAATGTTCAACATACAATGGTTTCCGCAATGAACAGATTCCTTGACCCCACATCGTCCTCTCCGACCGAAGGAACTCCAAGGCGAGGGAAGAGGGACGAGATCACCTGCAACAGCACCAGGAAAGAGATGTTCAGATCCAGATACACCATCTCTCTACTCATCCTCCTCCTCCTCTCACCCAAGACAAGTATTGAAGAATCATGTGCCCGTCAAACTGTAAAGCTGGACAGAGCAGAACTGCACCTTTGAACAGTTCCGGCTCCATGATACCTCCAAGAATATCTCACACAATCATCAACATCTTGATCCGATCGTCTTACAGAGCCTCAGCGCTGTTCCCCCACCCAGAGACGGAGCGATGACGAAACAAGGTGAATCCGTTGGGTATCGCGACTTGACCCGTTTCACGTAGTCCAAGACCGGCTCACAAACCTCCTTGTTCCAATCTCTCGTCAAACATCTGCAACTCTCTCAACCTCATGCTCAGCATCTCCACCATCACTCACGGAACGAACTTGCTCCCAGATCCGCTCTCCCTTTGGCTGTAGCCCCACCCGGGATAGTCTGCAAGGCGTTGAACGCTGCCCCTTGAGGTGAAGGGACTTACCGACGCCATGCACAGCGTAGCCTCTCCCTGCCAGGAAGTCTGCGAGGTTGGCGCACCTCTCGATAGTATCTCCGAGACCTGCTCGTCCTCGTCAATGCCCTCCATCCCTCCCTACCATCCCTCGTTCACGACCTGGGAGAAGAATGCAGATGCCCTTCGTTGACGTTCCCTCGTTCGAGGATGCTGTTTTCTGCCACATGAAGCATGAGGGCACGGTGGAGGTACGAAGGAACTTGTGTACTGGATGACTGATAAACTCTTGAAGAACATCCTTTCCATCATCTGTCGGAACGAGCTTCCTTTCTTGCCAACCCGTCCTCTCCATCTTTGGCGCAAGATCTGGACGATACCCTGCTCTGAATCAGCAAACTTTACAGATGCGTCTCTCTTCTACCAATGTGAGGGTGCTCATATTTCCCCATGAACAAGCTTTCATTCTTGAAATCAACTTTCTGTGCGAAAGCTTCAGGCTAAGTCGCCGTGCTCAGCAAGACCTGGTCGGGACGAAGAGGTTGCCGGTAGACAAGCGAACAAGTGTGGTAGTAGACAGAGGAGGAGACGAGGACGGCGGCGAGAGCTGCTCCTCCTGCCCCATCATCAGCACCATTCCACTCCTACCCTCCTCACCGATCTCCGCCGCCATTCTCCCCTTTTCAGGCTAGTCCTGCAAACCTGGTGAGTCTTTTACTCAAAGTTAAGTACTACTGTTTTAACTTAACTTTGAGTAAAACTACGGTAATACAGTAAAGTTGTACGCCGGACCGGCGGGTCCGAGTCGGCTGGCGTGTCCACGGTGACCATTTGCGCCCGGTTGGCGGAGGTTCCGAGGCTCCCGGGGCCCGGGGGCGGTACTAGCCCGGCGGCTACGGCGCCGGGACCGGCCGCGTGCCAGTGATCGCGGCCCCCTTGTTCTCCCGATCATTCACGTTCCATCCGTGACGGTGTCTTCTTAGTAGTAGCCGGGCCGCCTTGTCGCCCGGGTGAGCGTCTAGCCAGTGAGACTGAGACGGTACCGGGTCACTGGGCCGGGCCGCCCGCCGCCGGGTTACCCCCGGCCGGCGATGCGGGGGGGCCTCAACTTGAAGTTAAGTTTAAAATCTCCGTAGTAGCCTCTCATGATTGTACGGTCCACGTACTGATTTTAACTTAACTTTGAGTTAAGCCTTTCAAAGCTAAAATGCTGGTACCCTGATCGCGCGACCGTACCGTCACACCGGGTACGGCGGCCGGATTATCGGGGCAGCAACATGATATTAGTTGCTATCCTAGGCTGGCCCTCTTGATTCATAGCAAGGCAGTCGGAATATTGTTGCAGGGGTTGAGATTGTCGGGGAGATCGAGATTGCGATCTCCTGCACGGAACGATGCAGAAACCCTCGCCGCAGCCGCGAGTTTCATGAGACGATAGCTAGAAGAAGGCGTCAGCTTGTGAGAAAGACATCACATGGATATCAGTAACACTTCTAGAGCCAGCTGGGTTGCAAGGGACTGAAGGGAAGGGGACTGCTGTGAATAAAGGAAGTGTTGTGTGGTTCTTCTGAGATTTCTATCATCATCAGTGAAAGTGTTAGAGACTGCACAGCTGTGTATCGTTGAGGTGAATAAGGTTGGTGTAAGGATCTCAGGTGTACTGAGAGTTAGTCTTTGGTGGGTCTTGGGTTAAATAGATTCTGGCCAGTGAGGTGGAGGTTGATTCGATTACAGCATGCAAGTCATCATCGTCAACAATGCACAGAGGCTCGCAAACTCTTCAACAGCATCGGCAACAAGTACCAATACAAACATCCGCAAGAAAGCTCTCACCCCCGCACTCGCCGCCGATATCTTCTCACAGAGGTCCCTCAAGCCCGGCTATGCTACCGTCGAGAGCTCCTTCGTTGCAAGGATGTACGGGGTCAGCTCCAAGACCGAGGAGATAGAGTCTGCAGGGATAGGACCAGCGAGCAAGGTACCATCGACACGTCTTGGCAGCAAGGACGGGAGCTCGAGCGACTCCTCTTCTCCGAAGGACTGCAAGGCAGAGGGAGCGAGGACGGCAGCAAGCAAGCGACAGGCTCGCGGAGCTCCGCGACGAGCGCAAGAGGCTCGAGCAAGGGGTTCGTGGAGACGAGCAGCGGCACATTCTCCTGCACGCGCCGACTTGAAGCCGGCGACTCACCGCCCGAGGGCTCGAGCAGCCCGGGCTCGGGCTTGGAGCCTCAGTCCTCGAGGTCGTCGTGCTCGTCTTCGGCGGGTTGCAGGGAGCGAAGCCATCGTTGCACGGCCAAGAGAAACAAGACCGTAACTTATCCTTGGTCAGACTCAGAATCGAGCAACGGCTGCCCCTCCACCTCGTCGGAAGGAGGGAAGCGTAGAGGAAGCCGAAGGGATGCAGATCAGAAGAAGGAGGCCCAAGGAGAGTCCCGGAAGCGTCTACGGAAAGCATGCACACGGGAGGGACAAAAGTCGCTGGTAAACATGCTTCTGTCCCAGCGGAGGACGGGGCGGCCAGAAGCAGAGATTTTGGGGCTGCTGAGACGGCTGACAAATTATCAGGACGAGATCCTGGAGCAGCAGCAGCTTATGCTGGACAACTTAGACCGAATTTTGCGAGCATTAGCTTGAATGTTTCAAAGGTGAACGGATTGGTGGAATCAACTATCTTCTGGGAGTAGGTCGCAGTCAAGATCTTTTGCAGATGAGCTTCTTGCAGAGATGTAAAGGTTGATCGTATGAAGAGGCATGATCTCAGGCATGAAAACCCTGGATTGTCGGGATCTTTGGGGTGTGGTTGCTCTTAAGTTTGCAAGAAAGAAGAATATGAAGGATAAATCTCAGAAAGGCCATTCATACAAGTTACAGCCTGTTGTGAGGGCAAAAAACTTTCAACACACGAAAGTGTAGGGACGAGCTTGCCGATCAGGCTTTGTCGGAGACACTCCTGATTGCCCTCGTACCGTGTGCCGACTGATTTTTGAATAACTTTGAGTACAGAACAAGGAATTGCCACGGTCTGATCTGATCACTGACTGTCTGCCACCGTCCGATCACTCGGACTGAGTCACGGGCCGCCAGGCGGCGGGCCGGGACACTGCCACTCACGGTCGGATCAGTACGGTCGGACTCCGGCAGTGGCGGCCGCGCGCCGCCGCAGTGGGCCCGGTCGGACCGCAGAACTTCCGAAGCCGGAGGCTTCAGTTGTCCAGTGTCCAGTGTCAGTGCCACACCAGGCTGGCCCTCAAACCGTCTTTTCACAGGCCACACGCTGCCACCGGGCGCGGAGCCCGGCGGGGCCGCGGCCGCTGAGCCCCGCCGCCGGCCGCCGGCCCCGAGTCAGGCTCCGACTCGGACCGGGCCGCCGAGTCAGTACGGTCCGCCGGGGGCCCCGGGTGGGCCGCCGTGAGAGCCTCCGCTTTTGACTCCCGAGTCCGGGCCCCGCGGCTCAGCAGCCGGCCGGGCGCGCCGCCCGCCAGCCGCCGCGGCGGGCCCCCGGCGGCGGGCCCCCGGCGGCCGGGCGTCGCCGGGCCAGCCTGTGCCTCAGCCGGGCTAGGCTGCTTAGCCTAGTAGCACCGGGGGGGGGCCGGGTCTGTACAGGGTCGGCACACGCCGGTGCCAGTCCGAGTCCCCGGCGGCCGGGCGGCCGGGCCGGCCGGGCTCAGGCTCCGCCGGATGCCATCATGTTGAGTGTCACAGTGTTTTTTGCTGCCTTAGAATTTTCCATATTCAGATCTGAGGCAGACTTGTTTATAATAGCACTTCTCGTGCTGGTAATGAGTAAAAGACGTGTTTGGTCGGGAATGGCGAAGAGGCCGCAGGGGGTAGAGGAAGAGAGTAGTAGTAGAAGATGTAGTAGAAGAATGGCAGAGACGGAAGGGAGCATGGAGATGTGGGTGAAGAGAGCATGAGAGTGAGTGGGAGCAGAGTTGGGGTCGAGGAGAAGGAGGACAGAGAGGATAAGGTAGATAGCAGAGGGAAGAGGAGAGAACAGGTGTAGGAGTTGAGAGGGATGGAGTGGGAGGAAGAAGACTGGAATGTCTAGAAGTAACAAGGAATGGTTTTTGAAGGCAGATAATGAAAGCAGAGTGAAAGAAGGATGACTAAAACGAGCAGCTCTGACGGAATCAAGGACAGGCATCGAGCAAAAAAAATGGACGAGAAGGCGCTTGAAGACCTTCTTGACTCTACTCTTTCGGAGTTCACGGACGAGAGCAACGTCAGTACAAGCTCTTGGAGCACTGAACCATCTGAGACGTTGACGGCAGGAGAGCAAGAATCATGGATCGGCGCAGGAGGCTAGCAAGCAGCCCCCATTGCATGGATCGGAAGAGTACAAGCACGCTATTAGAGCAGAAGTTTGTGGGAAATTCACAGCTCTGATGAGCATATTCCTCTCAGACGTGAGGTTGGAGGAAGACTTCTTGAAAGAGTTCCAGGTCAGCACCTCAAGGTCTTGTTGTGCATGAAGGTTGATTGGTCCGCAAGGGAATGGCGGACAAGCAGCTAGGGCTCCTGCAACGGGCGTGTGAGGAGGGAAAGTGTACAACTCAAAACTTTCAGCAAGGCGAAGATTTGGCTGAGGACGCGCTGTCGAGCGCGGTGAAAGAGACGGTGGAGCTTCTGAAATCAGGGAGTTCGGGCTCGGCTGAGATGAACGAGCAAGAAATTTTGCAGAAGTTCACTGAGCAACTGCAAGGGTTTGACAACGATCCGAACATGCAGGTAGCTGTGACTTGACAGTGATGTGTGAGGATCTTGACGTGTGAGGGGAAGGGGGTGATGGAAGGGATGATGCAGCAGCTTCTCTCCAAGGAATTCTTGTACGAGCCATTGCAGGAGATCGCAGCGAAGTACCCTGATTGGCTAGCCAAGAACAAGGGCGTCATTCCTACCGAGGTCCCTTGCGAAGCTCCTCGGGAGTTGTTCACCCTGGGCCTGCAGGAGTACGAGAAATATTCGGAGCAGTTTGGGATTATACAGGAGATCTGTCGATGTTATGACGCTGAGCCGGAGAATGTAGAGAAAATTGTTGAGTTGATGCAGAAGATGCAGAGATGCGGTCAGCCCCCTTCGGAAATTGTTAAAGTCTGTCTTGCTTGCTTCCTTGTACTCCTCTGACCCTGTCGCAGGAGATAGGAGGAGATCTGGAGTTGGACGAGAACGGGCTTCCCCGTGGGCTGGCAGGTTGGAGAAGAGGAGGAGGGATGTTGTGTGAAGCTGTTACAGGGACGGACTGCAATATCATGTGAAGTCTGCAAGTTGAGATTGAAACATCTACACCATTCGTTGTCTAGAACAGAGAGCAGGACGGGGATAGAGAGAGAGAGAGAGAGAGAGAGAGAGAGAGAGAGAGAGAGAGAGAGAGAGAGAGGGCAGCGAGAGAAGGCAGAGACGAGGGAATTGTGCAGGGAGGAGATGAGTTGGGGGAAGGGAAGGGAGCCGGGAGGCTACGAGGTGTCGGTTTGGTTCAGGCCGGACGGATCTCGAAGCTGCTGTCGTGAAGGACATCAAAGCAGTAGGAGATGGCCGTCAGCGCCTTTGGATGACTCTCACTGCTCACAAGCTGCTCAGTAGAGTCAGTCCCAGCGCCTCCAGCACGAAGTCAGCTACTCTCCTCCTTGGCATGTCGAGCCACAAGATCCGCCAGCCTGCCCTGCCCTCCGAGCTTCTTGTTCTGTGCCATCTGGAAGGCGGCCTTGTAAGAGCGGGAGGAAGGGGAGGGGGGGCAGCACCTGGAAGCGGGAGAGGGCGTTATCCCTCTCAAGAGCGAGGAGGAGGCAGCGACCGCGGCGAAAAGATTCGTCGGCTCCCCTGCCGCAGCCAATCAGCTTCTATCGAGGAGTGTGCGCGTGCGTGTAGCCGGGGGCGGGAGGAAGTACCTGTGGCTAAGAGCACCGGCAAGCTCGATGCTCTGCTTGGTGGAGAGAGTGGTGAGGCGGAGGTTGCAGACCTTGAAGTCCTCGAGGACGAGGTCCTCCAGGATCGCGATGTAGTCGTCGTCTGCCCTCCCGTCATCTCCTCCCTCCCCAACCCCTCCCTCCCTCCTCCAGCGCCTCGCACTTACCAGCGATCACGTCCTCGCAGAAGCACAGGAAGAGCATTTCCTTCAACGTACGCTGATCGCCCTGCCCGCAGGCCCTTCACCACCACCACCTCCTCCTCCTCCTCCTCGTCCTCCTCCCCCTCCTCCTCTTCCTCCTCCTCCTCCTCCTCGCGTCCTTCACCTTGTGCACGACACGTCGTCTGTGAGCTCCACAGACTTCGTCGTTCTTGCTGGGATGATCGACATGCAACTGAAAAACTGGTGAGGGAGAAGGGAGAGTCAAGGACAGGAGGAGGAGGAGGAGGAGGAGGAGGAGGAGATCATAGAGCCGAACAAGGAGGCTACCTCAGGAAAGATCGATCTGATCTCCTCCTGCGCAGACAGGAAGGAACGCGAGGCATGGAGGCCGTTTGCTGTAGCAGAGAGTCCAAACATAGCCCTGATAAGACGAGGAAAGTTTGAGAATCTCGCTCCTCCTTGATACATCCTCCTCTCCGTTCTCCTTCTTCCTCTTGCTCTCTACTTTCTCCAGCTTTCAATCCCTCGCTTTTCTCCTCTCAATAAAATTGCAAAATGTGCCTCTCTCCTTCCCTCTCTCTCCTACCCTCTCCTCTCCTAACTCCTCACCCTACCCCTCCTCTCCTCTCCTCTCCTCTCCTCTCCTCTCCTCTCCTCTCCTCTCCTCTCCTCTCCTCTCCTCTCTTACCTGAGAGCAAACTCGTCCCTTCTCCGAGCAAGCGAGGGGTCTTCATCACCGCACAATTTGAGGAGGACAGCAACCGCTGCTGGAGCGTCACGAGCAGGGAAGCATAGGTGGGTGGAGAAAAAGGAGTGCAGACAGGACGAGGAGGAAACAGGAGGAAGAGGAGGAAACAGGAGGAAGAGGAGGAGGAAGAGGAGGAGGAAAGAGAAAGAGGTTGAGGAGGAGCACAGAAAGAGACCGTTCGTTCGCTCCAGCGCGAGAGCGATACAAGATTGTCCAAGGAGCATGCTGTTGGAATGATTTTCACCTGACAGGGGGGATGAGAGAGCCAACGAGCTACGAGGAGCAGAAGAATGGAAGGCTGTCACCATCGTGCCTTGCGATACAGTGTGTTTGTTCTTGACTCATGCTCAACTTCTTTAAGCCGATGACGCTGAGCTCTGCCTTGCGCATGTACTACGGCAACATGTGAGATGAGCAAAATAGAAGAACAACCGTGCAGGTGAAAGCAAATGAAACATGATTATGATCAGATCTCGGGATGTGTGAGTAAGAAAGGGAGGAATGAAACTCGAGATGCTGATCAACATCAACACAGCACCTCACTTCATCATCTCATCTCCCATAACACCATCGCATTCCTCATGACATCATCACAACCTTGAGGATCTTGTGTAGCTGCATGGTAGCCTCCGGCTTGATAATCGCTAGTGTGAGGATCTTGCTCGAGACGTTTGAAAGATCCTTCAAACTGTCCAGCACGTTGTCGCAGCTCTGCGCGCATCTCAATGAGCAACACGTGGAAGACAAACGAGAGATGCCGGGGGGGGCAGGAGCGAATCTTTGCCATGGACGCCATCGGGCCAGTTGAGGTCGCCGTCCAGGAAGAGACAAGACAGCTGACGGAGAGTCTGCAGCAGAAGCATCACAAGCTGGTCACGCTCCTCCCATCGCCCCTCACGTGCTTCATGTCCTGGGATGCCAACAAGGCACACCTGACGCCGTCAACGGCAAAACTGAGGGCGGCGGGTCAGACGTGACATTCAAGAGGTCAGACGGGGATCGACCGATCGCGCAAGCTTGGCTCCCTCTGCGGTAAAAGTGAGGAAGGAGAAGAAAATTTCTCTTGCTGTCACCTCGTCTCTCCCTTTGCTCTTCGTCTCATCACTCCCGATCAGCCGACGATAATGATTGAAGCCATCGATACGCTGCACCGCCAAGGCTGGAAAGCGATCAGGAGGAGGGGGAGGAGAAGACAAGACATGAGGAGGACGTCGAGACGAAGAAACCGCTGGGATGATGAGGAGGAGAACTAGGAGACAGAAGGAGATGAGTGGGGGTGGGGGGGTGGAAGGAGGAGGATGAGGGAGGTGGTGGGAGAGGAAAGCTACTCACCGATCACCGGTCCTTCCTGAATGAAGTCCATAAATTCATCACGAAGGAAATGACCGCGGGCATACGGACAGATCTAGTAGAAGTCAGGTGGAGCACTGGGAAGGACCAGCTGACCTCCTGTGCTGCATGCTCCGGGATCCACCTGAGAAGCTTCATGCCCAGCACAACGACGGAGGAGGAGGAGGAGGAGGAGGAGGAGCGTAGGGCGATCGGACGAGTGCGCTGAGACGCTCTCCGTAGCGTCGCAGT
>NW_005434642.1:476402-484284 GCF_000315625.1 Guillardia theta CCMP2712
ATCTTCCCTTATCGGCCAAACAGTTTGCGGAAGATCTACTTCAACATGGAAGCGAAGCTGGTGAAGAGACACGTGTAACGATGTAAGCGTCCCCTTCCCCGCCCTCCACCACCTCCTCCTCCACTACCACCACCACTACCTCCTCCATCACCACCCTCCTCCTCCACTACTACCACCACCACCACCACCTCCTCCCCCCCCCCCTCCTCCTCCTCCTTCTCCACCATCACCACTACCTCCTCCACCTCCACCTCCACCTCCACCTCCACCTCCACCTCCACCTTCCCGTTCCCGTTCCCTTTCCCGCTCTTCCACTAACCGGCAAGTCTGCGATCCTCTGTTGAAAGCATACAGAGTCTATTGTCTCCGGGCCATCATTGAGCGCCAAGTGGACAGCACAACGCTGAAACAAAGAAGATGAGAAAAGAAGCGAGATCAAGGATGAAGAGAAACAAGAAAAACAGAAGGAAGAAGAACGTACGAAGAAGCAACAACAGGAATGAGAAGCAGAGCACGAACAAGAAAGAGAACATGACGGAGAGACAAGAAGGATGTGAGAGTGAAGTCAGATATCCCACTTGACATCTGCTGTGTCACAGGTTGTGATGGGGTGAGGTGAACGGGGGGCGAGTAGACGGGAGATCATGTCAGCCTTTACCTCAGAAGTCTCTCTGTTCGCACTGTAGCAAGCGACATCGGAGATAGTAGAGAACTTGCTTTCTTTCTTGGGAGTGCGAGGCCTCAGTGGTGACGACGAGGATGACGACGACGATGTTGTGTTTGTCTTCCTCTCCTCCCTCCTCCTCGCTATCCAGGGATGGAACATCTCTTGGATCTCTCTCTCCATCACTGCGAGCTTGCTGAAGACGTCGTCCTCCGACAGCTGCAGGCAGACTGGGGAACTTGCCGCCTCGTCCTCCTCCAGGAACAAGTCCCGCGGCATGCCAAGGTGATCGACAACGCCAGGGGGGATTCGCTTCCTGCCGATAGAGGAGGAGAAGTCAGGCAGAAGCTTTTTCACATGGACGGATGAGACGGGGATGATGAGAATACTTGGAACTGATCGCCTTCACTGCCTCATCTCAATGATCATCAACGCACTCTCTGTTGCCTCTTCCTCATCCTGGGTGTTTGTTTGTTTCTGTCTATCAGCCTCCCTCTCCCTCTCCCTCTCCCTCTCCCTCTCCCTCTCCCTCTCCCTCTCCCTCTCCCTCTCCCTCTCCCTCTCCCTCTCCCTCTCTCCCTCTCTTCCTCATTCTTCTTGTGCTCTTCATCTCACCTCTCAAGAGCCGTCAGTCTCAGACCCCGTCGCTGCAGCAGGCAGACAAGCCTGACGACCATGTCCTCAGGGACGCCAGGGCGGAGCATGAGAGCCGAAGATAGAAGAGGAGGAGGAGCATAAAGACACATCCCTTGTTCCTTCTTCTGCCCCTTCCCCATCTCCTCCTGCAGCTCCTTGGCCTGCCCAAACCACCATTCTGCTTCCCTTCTGTTCCTCTGAATGGAGTTGGATACAGTGATCAAGTTTCTGCTCCGATCTTCACCCCACAGTGAGCGCAGCGACAGCCTGTCAGTTCGTCTCGCCACCATCGGATCCTCTGGGCCCACAGCCGTGGTCCAGCGCTCGACGGCCTTGTGACCTCTGGCAACGAAGACGAGGGCAGGGCAGCCAGGGGGAGTGACAGTGGAGGAGAAGGAGCGGAGCTTGTTGAGGTGGAAGGTGCGAGGATAGGCCATCCTGAAGCCGCAAAGGTCGAGACCTTCCGAGCTGAGCCGGAGGAGGAGGAGGCCCACGAAGTTGCGGCTGACAGCGTCCGGCTTGAGGACAGCAACAACATCCTCCTTGGTGGACGCGGCCTCGTTGGGTTGATCGGGCAGGGGTGACGGAGGGCGGAGGAACCACAGGAGGGGAGAGGAGGAGGAGGAGACCTGTTCATCCCCGGCCAGGACACTGGTCAACAGCGACAAGTCTGTATCCTCTTCCAAGGAGACGGAAAGAGAGCCAGCGGTGGGCTGAGCATGTCCGAGGGAGGAGACGAGGAGACCAAGTTCCGTCCTCCTCAACAGCTCCTTCACCTCCGAGACGAAGCTTCCTCTCCCCTCAGCTTTCTTCGGCCTCGCTAGCGCAATGATAAAGTGCGCTGCCTCTGTCGTCTGCGAGCTGATCTTGGGCAGCAGGGAAGGAGGGCAGAGGTCGGAAGATACACGTGCCCTCGAGACGCCCAGCACCTGGAACGGGAAGAGCATGCCATGGCTGGGAGGAGGAGACGTGTCCTCGTAGAGCTCAGGGTCCCGACAGCCGGACATGCTCAGGGCAAGGTGGAGGGCTCGAGGGTGGAGGATCCATTTGAGGAAGGAGGCGGTGACGACGTGATCGACGTCGGCGAGCACAAGGACGCAGAGGTCATGATCGAGGGCTGCCAGAGCTCCCTTGAGTGTGGAGGGAGAGTTTGCTCCCTCCCCTAACACCCTGCGGGCGAAGTCAGAGGAAGGAGGACGGAGGTGCAGGTGGGGAGAGGAGTCAAGAGGGGGAAGAAGAGGATTTGAGAAAGAGGAGGTGGTGGTGGAGGAGTACGAGGACAAGGAGGACGAGGACGAGGAAGGGGGGAAAGGGGGGGGCTGGAGGAGGACGAGGAGGACGAGGAGGACGAGGAGGACGAGGAGGACGAGGAGGACGAGGTAGGAGAGAGGGACAGAAAGTGAAAGAAGACACAAACAACGTACAGACACTCATGTACAATGAAACACAGGAAGATATGTAAGAAGTTCGTGAGAAAAATTCAGATTTTACCTCAGCAGCTGGTCTGGTAGCGACGGGATCCACCCACTCCCCTCCTGCTCCTCTAAGTTCTTCCTCCTTGTTTCCTCAGCCACCTCGATCTCCTCTCCTGCCGTGGACGCAGGCGCGAGTCTCGATGCTGCCGCTGCTAGATGAGCTTCTGCGCTGCTTGTCCCTTGCTGCCCCTGCTCCAACTTGTCTTCTTCCTTCCTCTCAGAAACGTTCGTGATGGTGACGTCAGCAGGCTTGCTGCTGCCCTCCAACGTAGAGATCACCTCCTTGAGACGCTGCTCCCTCTCCTGCTTCTTCCGGTCCAGCTCCCTCTCCTGCGCGAGCCTGTGCTGCTCCTTGAGCTCGCTCAGCTTCCTCTCCTCCTCCCTCGCCTTCTTCTTCATCTCGAACGACCTGCGGTCCTCCTCGCTCCTGCTCTCCAGCCAGGCCTTCATCTCTCCCTTCTTTGCGCTCTCCTCCTCAACAGGGGTCTGACCTCGCTGCTTGATGCTCGCGCGTAGATGCATCCAGTCGTCCTCCTCCTCGTCCTCCTCCTCGGACTCATTCTGCATGGTGAACCTTGCCGCCCTTTTGCCCTTCGCTCCTCCCTCATCTTGTCCTCGGGCATTCGGTCGGGCAACAGCATGCTTCACTGAGGGCGTCACTTCACACACATCTTCAGCCTGTCTTGCCACGTCTTGACTTGCGACCTCTCGCGTGCTCTCGCTTGTTCTCGTCGATGCGTTCTGACGGAGCGATCGCAACTTGGATGCAACTGAGCCGCTCTCAATCGGTGCCACAGGCCTGGTCGATGGAGGAGCAACAGCTGGTTCAGACGCTTTCACATCATCTAGAAGCTTCTCGGATGCAACTTGAACCTCCTCTTGCCCGACATCTTCGACGTTCGTCTGATTGTCATGCTCTGTCCTCACCGCCTCATCGCTCTTCACCTCGTCATTGTTCGTCTCTTGTGAAACTCCCTCACCAGCGTTGCAACTCTGCATGACTGACTGCAACAAGTCGTCCACATCGATGCCGTTGAGGTTAGTGTCGAGAATAACTTCTCGATGCTGGGCCCTCAGTTGAGCCTCCTGCTGCCTCCGCAAGCTATCGATCTCCTGAAGGAACGACGCCTCGAACTCCTTCTCCTTCAGCTTGTACAACGCACTCTCCGTCTTCTCCCTGCTCTCCGAGATGTTCTGCTCTGCCTTGGCTTGGATCTCCTTGGCAGTCGCTATCACACTAGTCCTGCTCCTCCAAGAGTCCAGATCTTGCCCGCTCTCGAGGGCGATCCGCTGCTGCAACCTCCTCTCCTCCAGCTTCGCCAAGTTGTTCCTCGGATCAGCTGCCAGCACCTCCTTCACGTGCTGCTGAGCCTCCTGGTACTTGTGCAGGAAGCGCAGGCCTATGGCGAGCTGCAAGCGGATCTCGACGCTGCAGAAGGAGGTCACAGGAGTGAAGAGGAGGAGCAGGCTGCCTACCTGGACGGGTCCATCCCGAGCGCTCGCTCCAGGTCCTCTACCCCCTCGCTGTACATCCTCTCTTCTAGGTGGCACTTGCCGCGGCCGAGGAGGAGAGACGTCAAGATCTGACCAGGAGGACAGTGGGGGATGGCGACGGAAAAGTGCTTGATGGCTTCGGCATGCTGACCTAGGTGAGAAAGCTTCTTGGCCGCCTCCATCTCCTGCTCCACGGACACAAACTGACTGCCTACCTCCTCCTTTACAGTCAAGGTCTGGTGCCCTCCACTTGCCTGCACCGCAGCTCGTTCAGCCTTTGGTGGAGAAGGAGGGGGGGAAGGAGTTGGCTCCTTCTTGTCTGGCGAGAACTGCCGTAAAGGAGAGGGCTGGTCGACACTGAGGGAGAGTAGAGGGCCTGACTTGATCTCTCCCACGTACTCTCCTGTCTTGGGATCGACCTGAAGGTTGCTGCCGTGGATCGTGAGGGACGGAAGGGAGAGGGAGGAGGTCAGTGCTCCTAACATCGGGCGGGAAGGAAAGGCCGGGAGCATTGAATGGAAGACAAGGGAGCGCAGAGCAGGAGAAGGATAGGAGGAGAATAGAGTGGGAGGGGGAGGCAAGGGCTGGCAGAACCTGAAGATGGGTTCTATCGGAGAGTCGTCATCGTCGTCGCTAGAGTCGTCGTCGTCACTCGCCAACTGCCACCAGCCTCAAAATTTCACAGCAGGAGGTTCAGAGTTACGCTCAGTGAAGGGAGTTTGCTCCGCACGTCATTGTAGAACCTGTCGCAGCAGCCGTTTCAAACTTCGAGGAAACTTCGCAATCCCTTGCTCACCCTTCACATTGCGACTTGAGGTCATGAGTGAAGATAGTGAAGTCACTCCGCTCCAGCTTCTCCTCTTTCACTTTCTCCTCGAACTCGTTCTGACTCCTCGAGTTTTGTCCCGAGGAAGAGACTCCCGGCGTCGACTCATCCTTCACTTGACCGTTGTCCCCTCCTCCTTCACTCCTGAACTGCTCGCCATCCGATTCCTGGGAAGCAACTTCCTCGTCCTCGTCCTCGTCCTCGTCCTCGTCCTCGTCCTCGTCCTCGTCCTCCTCTTCCCTGCTAGCAGAGCTCTTGGTTGGCTGCAAGTTAATTGCAGCGGCCTGATGCTCTGGTTCAACATGCCCAACACCCTCAGGCGCCGAAGTCTTTGGGGAGCCAGCAGCAGCTCGCGGTACCTGAGCAAATCGTTACGGGAGAAGCAAGCAATCTAGGGGAAGACCTCCTGTGTGGTCACTAGACTGGCTGAAGAAACTTAGAGCAGTCGTCAGAAGAAGATGAAACTTCTCAGACAAGTTTCGAACCTGATGGGGAGCTCGATTGAGTCACCTGGGCTGGGGGGGACAAGGATTGTGAGTCCATCACAAGCCGTTTCTGCGCTCCCATCTGCTCGCTCCTTTGCTCCTCCCCGTATCTTCTCTCCTGGATCGAACGAGATCCTGTCTTGGCTGCTTCCTCTTCCTCCACATCCTCATCGTCATCCTCCATCGGCAGCCTCGCTCCTGCTTCAACGTCTTCCTGCTTGTCGGAGCTTCTCCCCTGCCCTCACCATCAGAGCACGAGTCGGCAACATGAAGCACCTTCCGACCGTCTTCAACACAACAAGCTTCCTTGCCATCAGCTTCCGTTGCTCATACTCGTCATAATCCAACAGTGTCCACCGCTTCCGACATGAATCGGCGTTAAAGACAGCGCTATCTACGTCCCTCCCATCCAGCCTTTGCGAGATCTTGCAGGGCAGCACGTCATGCACAATCCTTGCATTTGCATGACATGTCTTACCGAGCTAACATACACAGCCATCGCGTCGCACACTTTTGTGAAGTCGAACGCATACTTGCGAACAAACAGGGACAGGGCAAAGTCATACTCCTTGGACCACGGTACTCTAGCGTCCTGCCAATGGAGGTGGTCAAATGATGGAGGAGGATGTGGAGAGAGGGCAGGAAAGGAGGATGAGCAGGAGCAGGAGCAGGAGAAGCAGGAGCAGGAAGATGAGGAGGAAGAGGACGAGGAGGAGGTGGAGCAGGAGCAGGAGCAGGAGCAGGAGCAGGAGCAGGAGCGAGGAGAAGGAGAAGGAGAAGGAGAAGGGGCAGGGGCAGGGGCAGGGGCAGGGGCAGGAGCAGGGGCAGGGGCAGGGGAAGGAGCAGGAGCAGGAGCAGGAGCAGGAGCAGGAGCAGGAGCAGGGAGAGTGATCTCGCGTGCTGACGGCACGTCAGATCGACAAGGATACAAGAACTGCCCGACAAGATCAGAAGATCTCCAAGTCCGAGGAAGCCAGTGCGATCAAGGCAGCTGAAAAGGGCGAGGTGAGATGAAAGAAGAGGGAGGAGGGAAGGGGAGCGGAAGGGGGGAGGGGGGGGAGGAAGGAGAGCAGTGGGAGGGAAGTAGAGGAGAGGAGAGGAGACGGAGGAGCGGTATTTATGAGGATTGCGGACCTGAAAGGGGGAGCAGGAGGGACGAGCCTTGAATCATCTTAAAGCGTCTCAACGATACGAGGACAAGGCGATCAGAGCTCAAGCACAGGCGAACATGGTGAGCTCGCTCGCAAGCCCTTGATCGACTCTGACTGGCAGCCTACGTGATGCAGTACGGGAAGGACGAGCTAAAGCGCTCCAAGGAGATGGAAGGGCAGCTGAACCAAGGTATGAGGAGCGACGAGGAGGGAGGAGGGAATGAGGGGCGGGAGGGGAGGGGGGAGTGAGGAGGAAATGAAGGAAGTGGAGCCGCTGAGGTGTGTGCAGGCATGAATCCGAACGGTGGAGTCGCAGAGAGAGAGAGAAGAGACATCAGGAAGGAAGAGAAATTCGTCGGAAAGTGTCTCGGTGGCCCATTCTCCTTGCTGAGCTCCTAGCGGACTGACCCTCACCCTTCTCTGCCCCTCTTCTCCTCCTCCTCCTTCCTCCCCTCCTCCTCTTGCTCCCCTCCTCCAGGGCGATGCATGCCTCGCTGCTCCTCCAAGTGCGGAGATGATGCTTCGTGCATGAAGTGAGCATGTTTGCAATCTTCGTTGTCGATCTGCAGGAGAGCGGCAATGACTGGTTGATCAGGATGTGTGAAGACAAGTGCAGAGTCGCCTGCTCCAACTACGAGTCAGCAACGTCAGCCTCGGATGTGATCCGAGAGCAGGGGATGGCGAGCGAGACGAGGTTGAGGCAAGTGACTTGTGCTGTGTGATCGGATGGAGGAGGAAGTGAAAAGGAGGGCAGGAGGAGGAAGGTGCATCTGCCGTTCCATGGCAAGAAGATGGATGAAGCATGCCGGAGCACATGCATGGACAAATGCTCGACAGGCTGTAGCTCCAAGTCAGCAAACCCGAAGAGGTAAGAGAGGAAGATGTTGTATCCTTCCTCTTCTCGTTCTTGTTCCTGGAGGGTGAAGTTGCTTCTCGCTTCCCTCCTTCTTGTCTGCTCCTCCCCTCGCTCGCTAGGAGCCGGTGACCTCTGTCATGTTGGTGGCCTGTGGATTTATCCGAAGGAGAGCTTCCCGCAATGTTGCCGCCTCCCGAGCTCGGACAGAGAATCTTTCTCCGAAATCTGATCGCTTGGTAGAACCCTGTAGCTCCAAACGCGCCTACGCCCTGCTCAGGATGAAGGGGAACCGGAC
>NW_005434642.1:485868-512138 GCF_000315625.1 Guillardia theta CCMP2712
CGACCCTGACGTGCTCATGGACGGGGACGGAGAGGAGGGGCTGGGACACAAGCCTACCCAGATGATGCGGCAGTGCATGGGGGAGTGCAACAACTTCTGCCTGCCCAAGTGCGAGGGGCGCAAGGAAAGGCTCAAGGCGCAGCAGGCTCAGTCCACCAGCGCCAATCTCCAGATGATGTCCGTCAACTGCACCCGCGCGTGCCGGCGAACGTGCCTGGGGTCATGCAAGCCCAAGGTGCAGGAGAGAGTTGCTGTGCTGCGGCAGGACTACGCCAACAAACTGCATCCCTTCTATAAGAAGGAGAGGAACGGCACGGGCGTTGACGGACAGTATCCGCCCGGAGACTGGAGGAGAAACACCTTCCTTGGCTCGAAGGATCAGAGCTTCGGCTTCGGCCGCCCCAGGCATGGAGGAGAAGGTCGCAGGCGCGCGAGAGAGAGCTGGGGAGAGGGACGAGGAGGAGGAGGAGGAGGAGGAGGAGAGGGAATGGCAGCCAAGAAGGGCTCTTTCTCCTGGACCTGGTACGGAGGCCTCCTCCTCGTCTGCCTGCTCGGTTTCGGCGTCGGTTACTGGCAATGGCAGAGCAGAAGATGGAGGAAGGGAAGGGGAGCTGCGATGAGGTCGCTCTAGAGAAACCAGACACTCTCTCCCTCCTCCCTCCTCCCTCCTCACTGCGCAAATGGGAGCAGATTGTGTGTTAATGCTAATTTCTTAAAAGCGTTGATAATTGGAGACCGGAGGGAAGAGGAGAGCAGGGGGGGGGAGAGGAGAGGGGGGGAAGAGCAAGGCTTCTATACAATCATGTTTCTCTCAGCTCTCGAACAACAACGTTGCTGAGCACAGGAACGCGCTTCTCGCATGGTTGTTCCTCACCACCACGAGAAAATCCTGCAGGGCTGTCAGGTAGGGAAGAACCAGCTCCTCTGCCTTACGCTCTCCCCTGCTCCTTCCGGCACTCCTCCCATCACCCTCCTCGCATCCTCCGCCTTCAGCAGGGCCATGGCGAACCCGCGCCTGCGACGCTCAGCTGTCAGGCCGTTGCCTCCCCGTGACCTCCCGTACCCTGTGAGGAAGTTGTGACAGCCCGAGGTCACGTAGCCCCCGACGTCCTCAAGGACGGTGATGGACTCTGTCTCCTCCTCCTCCTGCTCTCGCGGTAGTTCAAGTCTCAGCTCGGAGCTGGTGGTCTTGCTAATGCTGAGTTGCTCTCCCCTTCCCTCCTTCAGCACCTTGCGCAGCCTCCGTTGCAAGTCGCCGCCCAACACCGTCAGGATGGCGTTCTGACAGGGGACGCCGCGCTTCTCCGATTGGAGCACCACAGGCACCAACTGCCTCCCTCCTCTCCCCTCACTATCTCGTGCTGCTGGCCCACACAACGACAACCACCGCACCCTCTCTCGAATCACCTCCACCACCCCGCCAGCGTCTCCTCCTCCCCCTCCGAACAATGCTGTCCAGCTCTCAGGCGTCACGACAGCGTGTCGGGTCCCGAGCTTCCTGTAGTTGACCCGGACAGACGGAGGAAGAACCTCGGACCTGCTCGTCCGATCAGTCGGGTGACTGACAGCTGGGAGGGAGAAGGACCTTTCTTCGCTCTTCCGGGCTTCCAGCTCCGACCACTCCTTGTACATGAGGGAATCGGGATAGTCGAAAGGGAACGTCGCTGAGCAGTGATGAAGATTGATCTCCTGATTCGCATCTTCTTCAGCTCCTCTACGCAGGGAACTTCCCTCCTCTCACCTTGTGCTCCATCACTCCAATCGCCCTCCCGCCGTTGAGGATCAGAGCGTTCCAGAAGACTCTCGACCAGCCCCCAGGGAGGAGGAGGACCCACTTCTTCGTGCTCGGCATGCGAGGAAGTTTCGACCTCCCGTCGGCTCTGATGAGGAGGACGCTGGTATCCAGGGCGACGCCCTCCCTGGCCTGTTTGTCTCCGGTTGCGGGTCTGAACGTTAACAAACCCTCTTGACGATAAGCATGCAAGGAAGAGTCGGAGAGAGGACGAGATCGGAGTTGGCTGCACTGGAGAATGAGCATTCGCACACTGACAACAGTCAAATTGACCTCGGCAAGTCCCAGAAGGCTCCTCGGCATAGTCGAGCTCCCCCAGCGCTCCCCTTCCCTGCCGCGTTTCCGACGCTCCTCGTACTTGAAAGCCAGGGTTTCCTTGAGAAGACTCCTTCCCTTTCATCGCCCTCGTCGCCCTTGGCGGACCTGCTCTCCTTCTAAAAACGTCGCTGCTTTCCGACTGACCCCGTACCTGAGTGCCTTCACCAGCCGGGGGTCGATGCATGTCAGAGCAAGCGCACTTCCCGGCGGAAGAACTTGATAGGAGCTCGAGCCCTTGACGCTGTTCCAAGCCTTCCATGCGTCAGGAGCAATCAAGTCTCCATTCTTCTCACCTCTAACTGCAACTCCCCATCTGGGTAGGAGCCGCTGGCCTCTGTCATGTTGGTGGAACTCAGGCATCTTGCAAGGGTTCTGATCTGAAGGGACTTGTACGCCTCCGAGCTCGGACAGATAATCTTCTCCAAGAGCTGATCGCTGGTTGGACCCTGTAGCTCGAAGCGCGCTAACGCCCTGCCAGGATGAAGTGAACGGACCAAAGTCGATGAGGTGAGGCACCTTGTTTGAGCCCAGCGCACTCTGCCATGGACCGTCTTGTTGCACCATTCGAACTCAGCTTGCAACATCGCAGAGGCCTGAGGATTTATCCAAAGGAGAGCTTCCCGCATGTTGCCATCACCCTTCAAGCATCTCAGATCTTGTACTTGCAAGATGTATGTTTACCGTAGATGGCCTGCACATCGCCTGTGCTGGCCCGATGACTCGATGATGGACTGAGGTTGACGAGCAGGCGAGACAAGTGACTTCAAACCCTCCACTCATGAATCTTTTGTCGATCTTCGAGCAATCGTTGAACAACTTTCCTGTGAAACAGATGTCAACAGAAGGTTCATGGAAGGGAACGAACTGCGGAGCAAGGTGCAAAGGTGCAGATTCATACGGAGGAAGGAGAACAAATCAGCTTCAGGGCCCTCCAGCCTCCAGCATGCGAGGTATGACGCATCCTGCAGGACCGTTCGGGTCTTTGACCACCTCACTGCTGCTCGAGAAGATACGTCTCTCCGCTGCCGTACGCGTCAGGATTGCCAGCTTTGAGCCGCGAAAGCTCACATGCAGAGGAAGCCGGTATCCCCACATACTCCCCATCTTCATCCTCTTGACGTGCCAGAGGTGTGTAGACAGAAATCTTTGAGCATCGCCACCATCCTAACCGCCCAGTCGCTCAGCTTAGCTAGCAACGCCAACCCACTGCCTACCTTTGCACAGCCTTCCCTGCCCTCGAAGGAAGCATGCATGTTCCGCACGTATCTCCTCTGTGCTCTGTAGAGTTGCGGCGCCTTGCCCCTGGAGGCGTCTGCCAGCTTGACTTTCTTCTTTGGCCTCAACCTGACTTGCAGGGGAAACTTGTACCGCCGGTGGCTGGTAGCTCGTCGCCTCAGCATCATCCTAACCTCTGACCCACCGATCGGCGCCTTCTTTCCATGGCGCGCATGTCTGTCCGAGCAGGCGGGCAGAGCAGCCATCGCGTCCCTTATCTCGCACTCTCTTGCCTCAGCGAACATCTCCACCCGAAGGAAGGTGGAACCCTGGAAGGATGTGTCTTCCTTGGGGGTATGAGACCTCCTCTTCCTCTTCGCTCCTTGCTCTCTATCACTGGGAGTAAACTCTCTCGATCCTCTCTTGTTCATATCGCCAACAGGAGAAGCCGCCTCTACTTTCCCCTCCCCATTTCTTCGAACTCCTCGATCTGCTGCAGGCGAGCGTGATGCCATCGTGACCTCCCCCATGACCTCCCCTGCTCTCCCACCGCCCCCTCGCCCTCCCCTCCCTCCCCAGCTTTCTCCTCTCTTCCCTTGACCTCCTTCACGTCCTCCCTGCCCGCCTTCTTTTCCCCTTCCTGCCATCGCCTTTCACAGAACGTGCGGCATGATCCGCCTCTTGCGCATGGAGGCAGTGTTTCCCTTCACCTATTTCTTGAGGTAACCCAACACTGCTGTCCTACCCAGCCTGCTCTCTCATTGAACGCCCCTCGGAGTCCGATTTCCGTTGAACGCCGGGCCGGGACTCGGGAGCTGCCGGGCCCGGGCCGGGCATCTCACGGTAGACTGTCGGCCGGCCCGGCCGGCCGCTCCCATCCAGCCGAGTCGACTCGTGACGGTTGCGAGAACCTCAGGAGACGTTGAGCGGTTGAAGGATGAGTAAAACTACTACCGTACCGGTTCAAGTCAGAGTCACGTGACACACATAATCACTGAAGTCATAAACAAAAGTCAGCCCGCCTCAGCGAGGAGGGCCGGGCCCGAGAAGGTAGGGTGACTCTTAGTTACATGGGGAAGTGGGGGGTACTTGTCAGGGGTGGGGTTTGTGATGATTAAATGGAGGGGGTGGGTCCCACGGGTGGTGCAGTGAGCGATATGAAAAGAGGGGGTAGGGATTGAAGGCAGGGTGACCCGTCATTGAGAGAGAAAAAAAGAATAGAGAACAGGATGAACCGAGATGAGGGACAAAGGATGATCGCTCGGAACGAGAAAAGAAAAGAGTAGGGAAGAACTAGAAGCTTCAGAAGTACCGGTACTTTTAAGAACGAATATCACAACAAGATACCGGTACTTTTGAGTCCGATAAAACGACAGTACCCCTTCTTTGAAAGACTCTTCGTAAAGAAGAAAAGAAAGACTAATAACTGTTACATTATCGTTCCTTCCTTCTTCTAATTTTTTTTTCTCAGGGTGGGCGGCGGGTGGGAAAGGTGACGGGTTTCCCCTCCTCTTAGTCTCCCCCCTCCCCAGCCACCACCGTCAGCCTCGTCATGCTCCGCAAAGCCGCGCTCCTCGCCGTCGTCGCCGGCGCTTCCGCCTTCTCCTCCACTCCTTCCCTCGCTGGCCTTCATGCTAAGCCCACCAAGGTGAAGCAATTTGAAGTTTTGCACTTGCCGCACCGTCCAGTTGTTGTAAACTGTGCGTTCTTTCATCCGAATCTAAAATGCCGTACTTATTCGTCTATCGTCCTCCTTGTACGCGAATTGTCATGTCATTCTCGGTTCCGGTCTTCTTAGAGGATTGTTTGCTATAGAAACGTATTCATAGTGCATGAATGCCTTTTCTACACAATAAGCAGGGATGAATTATTGCATGTTTCTTGTAGAGACGTCATATTTCGCAAGGTGGTTTGCTTACGCTGTGTACGCAGGCTTGCGGAGTCACCATGCAGGCTGAGGGCTCTGTTTCCCGCAGAGACATGCTGAAGACTTTCGTTGCTGGAGCTGCCATCGCTGCCCCTGCTCTCGCCAACGCCGAAATCGATTACGCCAACCTTCCATACCTCGGCGGCTCTGACAAGATTGATGTGAACAATGCTAATATCCGCGTATACACTAAGCTCCCTGGAATGTACCCCAGCATTGCAGGAATTATCGCCAAGGTCAGTTCGCGATGGCTGCGATGTGTGGAACCATCTAACGCTTGAGCAGAATGGCCCATACCAAACCGTTGAAGACATCTACAAGCTCCCCAAGCTCTCTGCTGAGCAGAAGGAGATCGTCAAGAAGTATGAGAAGAACCTTGTTGCGCTCGAGCCGGCCCCCGAGGTAAGATTTCTTTTCCAACTCGAAAGAGCTACCTGTCCCCTCCTTGCCTGCTTCATGTAGAATGATATGCTGTATGATGTTGACTGTTGTGTACAGTACCAGGAGGACATCTTCAACAACGGCCTCTACAGGTAAATATTTAGGTCTATCGATGAGTATACCATAAGTTAGCGTATGGTTTTGCGGATAAGAATAAATCACAATGGTTTCGAAAAAGGCTGTTTAATCATTTAACAACGAGCCATCCACAGACGAATTGCTTCACTTGTCCACAGATGAATTGCTTCACTTGTCCTTGAGCTTTTTGAGATGCTCTGGCTGTGCCGTCAATTCCGTCTGGTAACACATGTAACACTCACCTATCGCTGCCTCAAGAGCTTCGGTATCGTTGTTGGCTGCGGTTGATGCAAGTGAGGCTGTGCAGAGCAACTCGTTCGAACAGTTCTCACCGATAGCGTCATCGATGGCTCTCTCTGCTGCTGTTATCTCTGGAGACTGTTCGCCGTCTCCATCAAAGTCTGGAATGGCAGAGGATGCTGCCGAGTCTTTTTCTCGGTGAAATGGATTCATCTATGAAAACACCAGGTACTGTCAGAATGAAAGAGAAGGATGACTTGAAACATACGATTGCTTCACTCAGCCACTTCTTTGCAAGACCCGGAGTGACCCCGGACGGAAGTTCAAATCCATTGAGTTCTTGAGGACTTGTTTTACTCGTCATCAACCGTTCCGCCACAACTTGGTCCTGCTATTGGAGAATCATCGGACAGTGCACAACAATGCATCAACTCCACGTACATCGCCAACAGACTGCATAGACAGGTTGGGCCCATCGTGAGCAGCAGCTTTGTTGACTTCACGATCGTAAGCTGTACCATAGCTGCTGTTCTCTTCGATCTCCACCTGCAGGGTCGAATCACTTGCGGCGTTATCCTCCCTCGTACCAACCTCCGTATATCCATTCTCGTCCACCAGAGAGTCCTTCAAACGATCGAGACTGACATCACTCGTGAGCCACTCTCACGTTGTTGGGAGCATAACAACTCACGTAGCTTGCGACACTTCTCCCGTTGGAAGCACGTCTCGATTGTACCTGGCCATCCACAACCCTGAGCCTAGCACGTGCATGTGAGGGGGCTGAGGCTTACTTGTTGTCCAGGTACAGGCGGAGGGGACCTGGTCCCATCCTGGTCACTTCATCTGTCTCCTCAAGACCTCCCCATTCTTCTGGCCAGCTGAAAGTTGAGATCAGCATTGTGAACACAACAATTCAGGTCGAGTACTTGGAGGGATACGCATCTTGTATATCGCTTTCGGGCTCTTCTTGGCTCTCAATCGCCCATTTCCCCTTGAGAATGCCTTGCTGCCTCAACCTGTCAAACCATCAAGAAACGCTCTTCTGCCATGTGTGATTTACTTCTCTGCTTCCGATGCTTGAATGATGCCCACTCCAGAACTATCGAATCTACCGCCACCGCGCAAACGTGCGCAGTACAACCTATGATTTCCATAATCCCAACATTTTCCACCATTCACGTGCGCAAGAGCGAGAGCACACAGCAGGAGCAAACGAAATAGCATGTTGGATATCGGTCAACGTCGGTCAAGGTATCGGTCTTGGTGTCTTCGTGCCTTGCTTGTCTGTCTGTCTGTCTGTCTGTCTGTCTGTCTGTCTGTCTGTCTGTCTGTCTGTCTGTCTGTCTGTCTGTCTGTCTGTCTGTCTGTCTGTCTGTCTGTCTGTCTGTCTGTCTGTCTGTCTGTCTGTCTCTTACTCGGTCTCAGTCCCCTTCAGTTCGCTGTCATGCACTCAGAAGCGACTCTCTCACTGTGCATGAAGGAGGTTTCGCAGGGTGGTAGCAATGCTTGATACTCGATGTAGGGTGGGGTAAATACAGACAAAGGGGTAGGGCTACATATGGTAGGGTAGGTGATTTCAATGTACTAATTTAAGTGGGTGTTCATTGGGTAAAGTTGGGGTACTTTACAATTCATTTCAACAGATACCATGGTGGGTACACTGGAGAGCGGGTAGGGGTCATGAATTCTCTTTGATGACGGGTGGGGCTTTTCTAGGTAGGGGTGGGAGGGATGGTATGGCAGCTTGCGGTGTATCGAGGAGGAGGGATACTGATGGCGCCGCTCATCGTGATGATGATGGTGAGGAGGAGACTGAGAGGAAGAGAAACAGATCTGCTTGCTAGGCTAGGTGAGTAGAGACCTCTCGGCTCGTCTCATCTGAGCCATCTGACCAAGAGAGGTCAGGAGTCCGGTGGCAGCCAAGGCCCAAGTCTTGGGAAGGAAACCATGACGTCACATGCCTGCATGGCGCCAGCGTGGGAGAATGTCTTTCTGCTCTGACACTGGCAAGCTACCTTTCTCTCGTGCGGCCGTGCATGCGTTTTTTGATATCGAGGTAAAGGATTCGCTCGTGTTTCCTTCCATCCCCGCTAATTATTCTCGTAGCGGCTCTTCAGATGGCCTGAGAGTTCTGAACATGAGGAAGCATCAGCATCCTGAAGATGAATTCTTCTCCAAGGTTGAATGCGTCCAGGCACCAGTCGATCTCCCATATGCAGTGAAGCGATTTCTAAGGCACTGGAAACCATCCGCGTTAGTGATCTTGGAAGCTGATTTATGGCCGAACATGTTGTATGAATGCAAACAAAGAGGCATCAGACTGATCATGGTGGATGGGAGGATAAGCCACATGTCAGCTGCTCGATGGAGCTTCTTCCTCTTCCGCCCTCTGATCTCGTACATGTTTCGAATGTTCGAGACGATCCTTTGTCAGAGCCAGCAGGACAGTGAGCGTATGCGAGCTCTCGGAGCAGAGAGGCTGACGTGTCTCGGGAGCTTGAAGCTTGTCGCGCCCATCTCATCTGTCGTACAATCAGAAGTCGATGAGATCCACAAACGCCTCTCGTATCGGATTGGCGACACCCGCAGGACAAGGAAGATTTGGATCGCTGCCAGTACGCACGAGGGAGAGGAGGAGGTTGCCATAGAAGCGCATCTAGATGTCGCATCGAAGCTGCAGTGCCCAGCTGATGCCCATGGCAAGGAGCTGAAGCCTCTGCTTGTCTTGGTTCCACGACATCCTATGCGCTGCGATCAGATTCTCACGGTGATCCAAAATCGATTTCCCCAGCTGAAGTTGAGCTTGCAGAGCAAGGATGGGATGTCGATGCTCCTGGAGGCTGATCTTCACATTGTCGACATGCTGGGAGTCTTGAGGGTCTGGTACGCAGTCGCTCCCGTCGCTCTGGTGGGAGGTTCACTCGTCGATGGTGTGGGGGGTCACAACGTGATGGAGCCGGCCTTGCTAGGGTGCTTCCCGCTCCATGGCCCTCACAATCAGAACGGTCAGCATGCGATCGACGTCATCGCAGGATCGTCACCGCACTGCATCAGGCAGGTGTCGGACAGCAGAGACTTGGCCGAAAGCATCCGAGAGATCTTGAAGCAAGACGAGAAAGTCCTTGCCGAGCTCAAAGACACCGTCAGGAGTGAAATGAACAGCATTGCTGCGAAGCAAGGAGCACGAATAGTCGAAGCTTTAACACCCTACATCTAAAGATAACATGTACATTATGTTGATTACTTGAATAAAACATCGCGGGACATCATCCAGGTTCAAGCAAGCTGACTTTGCAAGGCTTTTTGCAGCTTCTCTGAATACTCTCGGTAGGCTCTGCTGTCTGCCCCTTTCAAGGAGTCGTGTCGCGATTCCAGTGAGATCAAGTGCTGTCATACGGATCAATCAAGGGCAGCAGCACCAGTCTCTCATCACCTGCTCGCGGAGCCTCTGCATATCTCCAGTCGTCCACATGTCCCAGTCTTCAAGCTCGATGGAAGGATGTTTGCCGTGAAGGACTCCCTCCTTCTGCAGCTTAGTCTCGTACTGAATCAGCTAGCACGCAAGCGTCAGGTCCTCAGGCTTGCAACGACATCACCTCACCTGCTGCATGAAGCTTCGGTTCGGCCAGGCCACCCGACGCCTCGAGTAGGTAAGACGGAAGGCATCGAATAAGCTCATTCCATTGCTCGCCATCAAGTAGGCAATCATCATCGTTGTACTTCGAGATATTCCAGCGGCACAGTGAAAGCATACAGCTCCTCCTTTCGCCAGCGATTCGTCGGTGAATTTCTTAACCTGGAACAGCACGAATCAAGAACATCCAAAGAGTTTCGAGTTCGCAGCACTAGCTGGCATTCTGACCCTACCGCTGAGAAGTGAACGGTGGCGTCGTGGTCTTCTTGGTCTTCAAGCGTGTCGATGTTGAAGTAGTTGAACTGATCAGGGAACTCGTTGTTCTGCTCGTTCACACACACTATGTGCCTAATATTCAGCTTCTTCAACTCATCCGTCCGTTCAACCCCGCGAAAGTTGGTCAGGTACAACTTTCCTGCAACGATGCAGGAGACGGAGTCCCTGTCCTCTTGCGTGCCTGCATCAGGACTGAACACAGACGCAAGTGGTATCTCTTCCTCCTCCGCTGCATCTTGTGCAGGCGCTGCCTGGCTGTCGTCAGGATCTGCAGCTTTCTTACTCTTCGGGGGTGCAAACGCGTCTAATAGATCATCCGCCTCCTTGAGAGCCTGCTCCTGACTTTGCTTGCCTGCTTTCAGCTCTGTGTCTTTCAACTGAGGCTTCACTTGTCCATTCTTCTTCTCTTGTTCTTTGACTTGGACGAATTCTCGGAACTGCTGAGCCATTTGCTGATCTATTGAGATTTGCTCTTGCTCCTCTAGCTTCCTGCGCTGCTCCTCCTTATCTCTTGAAGCCTCTTCGTTTTGAGCCATCATCTTTGACATGGCGTTGAACTGTTGAGCCGCTTGTTGATCCAACGAAAGCTCTTCCTGTTCCTCCAGCTTCTTCCTTCGCTCCACATCTGAAAGTCGTTGTGATCCAGCTGCCTCCTGATGTTCAGCTTGAGCTTCAGTTCCTTTGAGTTGTCCAGCGCTATCAGCACTCTGCTGAAATGCTCGAAACTTCTGTGCAAACTGCTGGTCGATGGATATCTGCTCCTGCTCTTCCAGCGTGAGCTTGGCCGCCTTGGCCGCCGGCTGCACGGCAGCTTTCGACTCCGTCGCAGCAGCTTGTTGGTGTGTCCCCTTCACCCTGTCACGACCTGATGGCGCTGGTGTTGATCGGACAGGCGCGCTAGCCTTGGTAGCCTTCTGCTGGGTCGCTCCAGACTTCTGAGGCTGAACATTGGCAGCAGGCTGATCTTTTCCTTTCTTCACCCCTTGGCCCTGCAGCACAAAGTCTTGCTTCTGGTTGGTGCTTTTTCCCTTTGACACCGAGCTTCCCATGCTGTCTCAGTGACTTGTTCTACTTGAACAGAGCGTGGATGCTGCGGAAGGGTGTGCTCTGAAGGTCAGCTGACTGGTGAACACGGGTGAAGATGAGAAGGAGGGTGGCGCTGGTTCAATCTTGTTAGGAGCTACTTGTTCGATCCAGTAGAAGCAAGTGGGAGAAGAAAGCTGCTGCAGACTGTAAGGGATCGAGGAGGAACTCTAGGAGGTGGGAGGGAGCCGGGAGGGAGCAGCACGAGTCAATGCAGCGGTTGCAGCTGCGTTATCCGAGTGCCATGGCAGCCAGAATTTTTGCTCCATCGAGGTAGACTCAATTATGTGGGGGTAGTATGCAGAAAGCTGTGGAGATACTAGGGGATTATGGGGTAAAGAGATGATATTTCTCGATTGTAACACTAAGTAATATTGCTATAGTGATCATATCATATAAGTAAAGTCGAGCTGGTAGGTTGTGTACCAAAAATATCTAGGGGTACTTAGGGGGGTAGGGGTACGACCGGCAAAGCCGAAAACTGAAAGTGACCAACGAGCCCTCATCCCCTCACTGATCGGAATTTCCGAGCCTCGGATCCGACGCACAAGGCTGCAGGATCCGACGGGCTGACTCCCGGATCCGACTCGGATCCGATCCGGGACAGTGCCTCAGTGGTCCACCAGGCCGCCCCTCCCCCGGCCGGGGGCGAGTCCGTCCGGGCCCGGGTCGCGGCCCGCCGGGCGATTTCAGTGTGGCGGCAGATCATCGGAGAGTCGGACGATGACCGGGTTTGGGTGGGATATCCTTCAAAGGGTGGGTCATAAGGGGTCAAGGGGTGGGTGGGTGGTTGAAGGGATAGATGATGACCGACAACAGGGGAGGGGGGATGAAGAAGGAGAGAGGGAAGGAGCGTGACTCAACAAAGCACACTTAGCCGACGAGATGCAAAGATCACGGGGAGTGCAGAAGAAGACAGCAGAAATGATGAGATCGAAGGTGAGAAAGCTGAGCACAAAGAATGTCCTGGTTTTCTCCGACGAGCACGGTGTGTACGTGGAACGCTTCGCTAGGGTTCCGCCACAAATGAAACCAGCAACTTTGTCAGAGGTATTGAAAGAGGGGAAGAGCATCTTCTTCGAAGAAGAAACTACAGCCATGGAAGATATCTCTCTGAGACTTGACTTGACTGTCAAGCTGTGAAAGTAGACATTTTGATCCGATTAGTCCATTTGGAGTCAGCAACCGGCATGCGTTTATACACATACAACTAAAGCATGACAGGGATTGATGTCAACCCCGATCTTGTCTTTCTCACCAACACTTTCCTCGTGTCTCGCTGTGCAGCATTGAACTTCTCGACGTAGTAGTCAACACCAACATGTGCTTTGGGACTCGGAGATGCCAGGTGGTCGTCCGTGAGAGAAGAGTGAATCACATCTCGAATCGTCTAGAGGGAAGCAAGAGTAACTACAACATCAGACAGCAGGGCATGCGAGATGCTTGTCGTCACCTTCATGATTGCCTCGTATAGATATCTCCTCTTCGTCACGTCTCGGTGCAGTACATCGACTACCTCTGCGACAGACTTGCTAAGAGCTTGGTTCGCTCTGTGCGCGGCGATTTCTCTTTCACTCTTCCTGCTGTCGTGAGCGTCTTGGATTGGCGCAAGTCAACGAAGACCAGCATACGATGATATCGCAACACACCTCGCAATCGTGAATGCGACTCCCCATGGAGCAAGAGGTGCTGAAGAAGCGTTCAATCATAATCCCAGGGGGCAGGGAGGATGACTCTTACTTCGATGTTGTTCCTCATCTTATCTACAGCCGGCCTTCTGTTCCCGTTCTCTCTCAGAGTGCTCAGGAAGGATCGGGCAGCCTGATCATCTGGAGGGGCCAACATCAATCTCCCTCCCATCCTCGCCCTCGCTCCTTTACCCACGGGCTCGACGAAGGAATGGCAGGATCGCTCGTCCTCACGGGACTTCAACTTCATCACGATGTCTGCGTCGACCACGTTCGGGCTCTGACACGTTGAGCAAGCGATCAGAGAAACTTGTCCAGGTCGGGGAAGACTGCCTGACTGTCTCACCGTGTCGGGGGGGTTTACCTGCCGATCCTCTGCAAGGAACAGTGAGGCCTCAAGGCGGTCAAGAAGGGACATGCGGGGGTGTCCTACCCATCTCAACGTTCAAGTCGATGCTTTGACACTTGTTCTCGTGCAAGCTCCTCGGGGCACTCCCTCCCTCCGTGTACCTCGTCGCAAGCTCCCGGTGAGGATGGCCTGTTCTCACCCACGAGCTGATCATCTGAAGGCATCGGTCAGCGCATCTTGTTGGTGCCAGCAGCGATCTCACATGCTGCAAGCTCATCTCTTCCTGACCGTTGCTGGCAGCCTTGAGGGGATCGACATGATCTCCCCTTGCGGCGTTGGTTTGCATGAATTTGTTCGCTCTGATCAGAATCCCTTGTATTGTTTCCTGGCAACGCGAATCAACCCCACAAGATCTAGTGAGATGTTGTTGAAAGACCGTTTCTTCTTCATCAATCCGCCCGAATATCTTCTGTTGGACTAGAACGAGGTTGTCGATCATCCCTGAGCTGAACAACTCGGTCAAGAGTGCTCATGGCATGTGATGTTCGTCTCGAACCTGATCATTGTCACGCGGTGTTCGTCTAGCTCGAACAACGTCTCTACCCTTCTCAAGATATCCTTGAGGTTCCAGGTGACACCACAGAACTCCTCTCCTCGAACTGAGGCTGATAGAAGCTCGAGCTGCAGATGCAAGTCAACGAGACCTCGCCGCGAAGCTTCCGCGTACCATCATGTCAAAGATTTGCTGTGGCACAACTCTGACAGGAGCGCACTGATATCAGCAACACTGTGTGAGGTCGCAACAATCTCTCACTCAGATGGGGTCTTGTTCGAGGGCGCTCCGTTGATGCTGATCCAGGCCAGCAGACAGAAACCCGCGATGGTTCCCTTGACAGAGCAATCAGTTCTGCTTCTGTATAACAGCTGCAAGCTCGAGCGAATCCCCCTATTGCAAGAGATAAGAATCCTTGCTCATAGATCGCGCAAGAAGTACAGGTTGTTCTCTTTCATCAATCTGCTGGAAACCGTGAAATTACTGAGATGCATGAATATCGCTGCTGCCTTCATTCTATGCATTTCAACACCTGCATTACATCAGAGACTGTTGAGTTTTTCTGATTTCACACCGTTCCGTAAGATGTTGGTAAGGATGGCCAGGACTGGGGATCGCTTGCTGATCTCGACGGACACCTTCAAGATTCAGTCACACGATCAAGGGTCTGAGCTTCGAAGATACATCTTCTCTTCTCAGCTCCACGAGCTTATGGAGTAAAGATAGAGCGCCTGCAACAGTATGACACCAACCTTGTAGAGCATTATGCATTCTGACCGTAAACTTCATCTAAGGATGGGGAGGAAAGAGACAGCAGAGACTCTTCAAAGAAATCCTCCTCTCGCACCAATAGCCTCCCGACACTGGGATATCGAACAATGAGCCTACCAACTTGCATGCAAGCTAGAAATTTGTGACTGGGCGCGGATCGTTTCCATATTTCAAGCAGCAGCTGCGTTGCCGACATCAGTTTCTGCTTTCAACCATCCTTCCTCACCGCGACTGACGCTTGATGCAACTCTTCAGCTGGAGACATACAACCCAACCATGCAGCAACCATGCAGCCTTCTTCGAGATACTGCGGCAGACAATCTCAGAACCAGAGTGCCAAGGGTCCTCAAACCTACTTCACATGCGCATCGTGCCTTTGGGGAGTTGAATTCCATCCATTTGTAAACCTCAAGTAGCTTCTTGAACAGGTTGAGATCTGAACTCGCATCATCGGATATCAAGTTTTTCTCGAGCTCTGGTCTCCTACCTAGATGCTCAACGACACGCCCACTCATTACCCCTGAGAGTTTCCTCAACCCATGCAGAATTTTCCTGTTAGGGTATAAGGACACAGCAAGCTGTTGGTTACAAGATACATGGCTGAGTACTCAGGGGAAGCAGCTCTCGTCAGAGAGTAAAGACTAGCATGAATCTCCGTCAGATACTTTGTTGAAAGCTTTTCCTTGATCTCCTGCCATCAGTTTCATCAGTGCACAGACGATCACCCCCACCAGCTACCTCCTGGGAGATGACAAGGTGGTGGTCATGCCCGTATACTGCCATGCAATCGCATACGTCCGAAGGCAAAACCCCATCGATGAACGACCAAAAGTCTTCATCCATCCTCTGGAAACATTCAGTCACCTGGATATATTCCATACCCCTCCTTCACAATCTTTTGCTCTGTGCCTATCCTCGCCGTTGCCTTCTTGTGTCATCTCAACGATTCTCAATCACACGGATGTTGCTCAGACTATCAAACATTACAAAGTTCCTGGACTATAAAGCCCATCTTTAGTCTGCACATTTTGGGCGATTCCTCTCCTATTATCCTCTCATGCTCCCGCCCCATGTCCCGGGCCGTTTGGACATCATATTCGAATCGTACATGTCATTCAGCATTCTACTGGCTCCTCTTCCTTCTCCCTGCTTCCTCGTTGTTTGGCTGCTTCCCTTCCCTTCCCTTCCCTTCCCTTCCCTTCCCTTCAACTCCAACAGCGTCGGATCTAGCATTCATCGAAATAAGCCGCTACCGCTATAAAAGGGACCGGCGGACCATTGTGACCACCCCCGTTGTCCCCTTCCTTCGGAAGTTCCACACCCACCCACCCATGAGACAACCTCCGTGACCACCCCATCTCATAACCTTCCAAGTACCCCACCCTACCTACTGGAAACCCAGCCGGCTCGGAGTACAGAGGCAAATCGCGAGTAGTATCGGGCCTACCACTGTCAACCCTACCCCACCCTCCCTTTGCGATAATAACCTACCCTCGAAATTGCCACGGCCCCTAGTCAAACCACCCGGTTCATGATGTCAGTCATAGGGACCCCCCGTCGCCGAGTTTGTTCTTCAAGTTGGTATCAAGTACTACTGAGCCGTGACCCGGTGGTTGCCAACTGAAGTTAACTGTGAGCTAGTATGGCAATGAGCTTTACTTAACTGGTACCTTCTACCGGCCGCGTCGCCGGAGCCTCCGCTACCGTACTAGGCGGCCCCGGCCGGGGGCCGGGTCCACTCAGGCCTCACTGAGTCACTGTGACTGGCGCCGCGACCGGCGGCCGGGCCGGCGGCCCGGCGCGCGGGGCCGGGACTGACCGTACCCCGGGCCCTGCTGAAGCGAGCCAGACAGCTTATTTCAGATCGGAGGCTCTACACTGGGACAGACAGGCCCCGGGGTCACTAGTATGGGACTGGCAGTCGCCGGAATCATGCCATCATACGGTAATAGAAAGATCGGACCGCGGCCGCCGCCGGGAGTCCGGGGGCCGGGCACACTACTAGGCTACGGCACGAGACGCTCCGATGACGACGGTACGGTACTGTAAGCCTTCCAGTGAAGGCCCGGGCGCGGCCCGGGCTGCAGCGCGGCCGCTCCGACAGTCAGCGCCGGGCGTGACGGTCACGGGTGCCCGCGACGGTATCATGCCGGCGTAGACCGGCCGCCGGGCACCGGCGGCGTCCCGGGAGGCTGCGCCGCCGTGACTCTCCGGCGGACTGCAGGCTGCTGAGCCCGGCTCCTAGCCTAGTAGCTGCTACTGAGGCTGAGCCTCCCGGCCGCCGGAGGCTCGGAGCCGCGGTTGGACAGTGAGGGAACTTCCGATTCAAGTTCGGAATGCCGCTTGTCCTGCTCGGCCTATGTCGGAACGAGTCTTTCTCAGGCCCTGAGGCCAGGGCCGCCGGACTGAGCCCGGCGTAGCCTATGGGCCCTCGCCCCGGCACCGGGCACCCGGTTCAGCGCCCGGCGGCGGGGCGGGGCGGCTCGACTCGGTCGGACCGCGACCGGTACCGTACGCCGTCACCCGACGGTCCGGTCCCGACTCGGATGCCGCGTCGGTCGACGGTCACCATGACTGGCACGCCGGGTGATCCAGGGCCCTACCGTATCCGGGAGTCCTCGTCGGACTGAGTCCCCGGAGGGCGGCGCTCGGAACTTGACCGGTCCAGTCCGACGGGACTCCGCCGGGGAGTCCGCCGGGCAGCGTGGGCATGCAGCCGCGGCCGCGGCGGCACGGTTCAGGCTGAGTCGGGCCGGCGGGAGTCTGTGGCAGGCTTCAGAGTTCAACTGGCCCTGGCAAGTTCGAAGGTTCAATGTGTCACTGAGCCCGGCGGCCCCCGCCGGGCGCCGGGCGGCCCGGCCCCCGCGCGGCCGGGCCGGGCGGCGTCCGCGGCGGCACCCCCGTCACGATGGCACGTGACAGTGCCGGGCTCGCCGGGAGGGCCGGGCTGACTCTGGCACTGAGTCGGCCCGGCGGGCCGGGCCGCGGTGCCGGGCCGCGGTGCGGCCGCGGCGCCGTGTCCCGCCGGATCATGGCAGTGATCCGAGGCTCTATCACCCGCTGCCTCGGGCCCACGCAGCTAGGCGCGGCAACAATGAGGCGGACTCGGCGGGGTCGAGATCAGTTTTTCGAATTGGAACGGGACCCTGCGTGGGTAGGGTCATCAGAAAAGTAGGGGTACTTGATAACATAAGTGGTTATCTTACCCAACATTTAGTGGGGATTGGGGGGGGGAGTTGTAATCCAGTGGTGGATCCATTCCCATCATGGGTAGGGGTGGTTGATATTCAAATCAATCCGTTGCGAGCGACGATGAGTGAACGTAGCTTTGAAGCGAGAGGAAGAGGAGGAGGAAAGGGAAGAGGAAGAGGAAGAGGAAGAGGAAGAGGAAGAAGAGTATCAAAAGTGACCAAGAAGAAACTCAGCATGTCCCGAAGATGAGGAAGAGGAAGGAGGCAAGATGGATGTGCAGGACGAAGCCGGCAGGAAGAAGTGCAATTGAAACGGGTGAGAGAAGAAGGGGGCAAGAGGAAGAAGCAAGCACAACATTCAAACTAGATTGAAAACACGCACCATGATTGCATCGAAGAAACAAATAACAGAAGATTGAGGTGTTCTAGAAAGATTTCAAACATTCTGTTTGTTAAGTTCTGGTAAGAACTGACTGGTTATGAACTGGTTATTTACAAGGGACGATTCAAAAGAGAGTTTAGTTTTATGTTTCTAGCAAGATAATCGAGGCAGGGAGCAAACGATTCTGTTGTTCTAAAACCTCAATCCAGGATTGGACTCTGTATGCATTAAGATTGCACAGTTGCAATGAGTGTGCCAGTTTACGACCCCAACTTCGAATTTAATGCGCCGAAGGTGACAGACAATCTTTTTCTCGACGGAACACAGGCTGACATTTCACACCCAGTTCCATGACTTTGCCAACCCAAGTGAAGAGGAAGATGCTGATTCTTGGTTTGACAAGGTAGATTCTTCGGGGAAGAAGGTGGGATAGGCACGACTCTGATACCAGCCACTTACCCGCTGATTGCAGCTATTGAGACCGGACAAGGCAAGACCCACGGAAGAGAACATGGACACTGAGATGACAGAGGCTGGTGAAGTGACGGCCGATGCAAACTCACACCCCGCTGTCTCCGAGGATGTGCACATGGAAGAAGAGTCCTGTGCAGCGGAGGCTCAGAATTTGGAGGTTCATGTGAACAGCGAGCCTGAACCGTTTGCTTCAAATGAGGTGACGCTTTCGAGTAGAACCACGAGTGTGTGACGCTGATGGGAAGGAGAAGAAGGAGAATCAAGAAGCCAATGTCCCAGCGCCTACCAAAGCACATGATTCTAACGTCACAGAGAACAAGGATGCGCCAATGCAGACTCGTCAGAGCAAGAAGTAAGTTGGGCAGAGCGTGAGTCACGTCAAGAGTTCTGACCTTTCGAAAATAGCATGTCCAAACTCACAGAGAACATTCTTGCTCTTGCTGAATTCAAAGCGAATGAGAAGAAGCTCGTCGAAATCGCTTCTAGCAACCTTGCAGAAGCTGTTGGTGGGTATTTTGCGGATCGTTCCTGTTGGTGATGACCGTGTTGCAGTGGAAGGAGCTTGGGACTCCAAGTCGCCTCTCGTCAAGAAGAGGCAGTCAAGAGAAGTGGCAGACGACAAGGATCTGCACAAGAAGGCTGTTTCCAAGGCCTCAGCCACCACTGAGGAGCCTACCAAGAAAAAGGCTAAGATGCATGAGAAGGACACGAAAGGCTCCCCCGTCGAGATGAAGACTCCTTCCTTCTCTCGCTTTGGAAGCAGCCGCACCGGCAGCGTGTCCTCGGCGAGAAGATCCACGTCAGCGCCTCGCCACCGTCCTTCCGCTACTCCGAGCTCGTCCTGCAAGACTCCTTCATCTGTTTTCAGGTAGCTCAACTTGCTTCTCCTGCTCTCTTGCTGACTCGCCGTTCAAGGCCAACTGCAGCGAGCTTGGCCAAAGCTGAGTCGACGAAGAAGAGGCTCATGTCCGAGCGATCGGTCGAGGGCTCTGCCTCCAAGCTGAGACCTCGCTCTGCCTCCAAGCTCACCGTCCCCATCAGCCCCAAGCTGTCGAGCAGCTCCCGCTTTCGACGTCGAGCCTCCAATTCGGACCTGACGAGCTTGAGCCAGAGCTCGATCCGATCTGAGAGAAGCTCGAGCAGGTCGGTTTCCTTTCTCCTCGCTTGAGCGCTCACCTCCCTGCTCCTGCAGCATCAAGTCTTCCTCCTCCTACACGCCATCCCGACTGACCGTGCCCAAGTCACCGAAGCTGTCCCACCGATCCTCCTCTCGCCCGAAGAAAGAGGTTGACAGCGACACCCGACAGATGGAAGAGGCGCAGGCTGCCATTGAGAACATGAAGAAGAGGAGGAAGGTGAGGCAACACAGAGGCAGAGGAGCATTGGGCCTGACAGCTCTCGACCAGATGGGCGAGGCTCGCTTGAAGGGGATGCTGCAGCCGAAAGGAGAGGCCGGTGGCATGGCCATCAGGTACGGGAGGAGGAAGGGAGAAGGTTTCTGCTTGGCTCACTACAACTTCAGGTCTACCAAGGGCTTGACTGTCCCCGTCAGCCCCAACCTGAGAACTTCCCTACGGGAGAGGTCTGTCTCCGACTGCGACACCTCGGACGCCGAGGTGCCGCTCGGTGAGCGCCTGCGTCAGGTGAGGCCTACGAGTCCTCAAGCTCCTCCTCTTACGCTGCTCCCCGCCCCAGCATGAGAAGTCCACCAGAGTCCACACTAAGGTGACAAGAGAGAGAGGCTGAGGAGGCAGGCGCTGACACGTCCGTCCCTCTCTCCCCTCCTCTCGTCTCGCAGAAGACTTCTCCCAAGTCCAACATGCCGCTCAAGCTCACGGAGCCCAAGACTCCTGAGTTCAGTTCCTTCCGCCGCTCAACTCGTCACGTGAAGAGTCAGGCGGAGCGCGAGGAGGAGGAGCTGGAGGAGATGAAGAGGAAGCAGTTCAAGGCCAGGCCCCTCAACGACAAGATCCTCTCCAGCTGTGGAGACCTTGGAGTCCCCAAGGTCTCTTTGCACTTGATCGAGAGGACGACGAGGGGGCGCTGGAAATGACCACGCTTGTGCAGGTACAGAAGAAAGCTCTCACAACTCCCTGCGGTCCTCGCCTCCGCTCGGAGGACCGTGCCATGCGCTCTCGCTCCTCCTCGCTTGACAGTCTCAGCTCGCTCTCCACTGAGAGGTTCCTCCTGCTCCGCTCTCGCTCCTTTGCTGACTTCCCCCAGCCTCGGCAGCAGCTTCAAGGCTCGCCCTGTCCCCAAGGCTGTTCGAGCTGCCCCCAAACCGTCAGCCACCCCTCGTCAGGTGACAGAGGAGGAGGAGGAGGAGGAGGAGGAGGAGGAGGAGGAGAGTGATGGTGGTACAGGAGCGTAAGTTAACGATCCCCACCTCTCCCAACCTCGCCACGAGATGTCGCGTGCGCAATCAGTCGATGTCTGCATCGTCGGATGACGAGAAGTGGAGCTTCAAGGCCCAGCCCGTGCCGGACATGAACAGGAAGTTCGTCCCCAAGCACGACCACGTCAACCTCACGGAGCCCGAGCCCTTCCACCTCTCCACAGAGGACAGGCACCGGATGCACGAGGAACAGATGAAGAGGAGGATGGAGGAGGAGGAGAAGAAGCAGAGGGAGTCGCGCGTCTTCAAGGCCAACCCCGTCCGCAGCGCCTCAGAGCTGAACAAGATCGGAGTTGGCAGCGTGGAGAAGAAGAGTCTGACGGAGCCGAAGCCCTTCAACCTGCGGTCAGAGACCCGGCACGAGCACTTCTCGCAGATGTGGGAGATGCAGGTGGAGAAGGACCTTGAGAACGAGAGGGCCAAGTTCTCCTCCTTCACTGCCCGGGCCGTTCCCAAGACCGTCACCGACAGCTCGAAAGTCTTCACCCCCCGTCGAGCGTCGAAGCCACTGACCGAGGTGAGGGAGTTCGATCTCAACGTGGACAGGAGGGGAGAGATGAGGAAGGAGTTCGAGAAGCGCCGCGCGGACAAGGAGGCGATGATGGAGGCCGAGAAGCGGGAGGAGGAACGGAGGAGGCAGGAGGAGGAGCAGCGGGAACTTAAGGAGCTTCGGCAGTCGATGACGATCAAGGCTCGTCCTGTGCCTGAGTCTGTGTACACGGCCGTACAGGAGATCCAGCGATCGACGAAGCCGCTGACGGAGCCGATCTCACCGCATTTCCGCACCGACATGCGATTACGCAGCAGGGTGTGAGGAGGGTAAACTTAAACCGACGAGGAGAGACTAACTGAGGACCAAGTGACTAACTGTAAGAATAAACACACTTGAAGAAGCTGCGGGAGCCGTCTCATCAGCTTCTTGCTGGCTCTGAACTTCAAAAGTCCATCTGGTGGCTGACCTGCGGCAGGAGCTTCGAATTCCTGCGTATCTAAATTATTCCTCAATATAGAAATAATACCGGATTTTGAATGCCTTTCCCCGAGTCTTCAGTACCCCACCCCCTGAAATCTCCACCCCTCCTACAAAAGCAAATTGACCCCTCCTTACTACCTTTATGATACCCCTACCTACAAAAATTCAGTAACTTTCACTGCTACTACAGATCGCTCCTACCCCTTTGACCCCCTTTTGTCACTACCCCCTTGTTTGACTTCCACCCACCCCCCATGACATAGATCAGTACCCCCAATTAAGTCACCCCTACCACCACCCCTACCACAATCGGGTTGTACCCGTACCTCACCCTGGACCCACCTTACCCGACATCAACTGTGATCACTACCTACCCCTTTTCCACCTCACTTTGGTCCACCCCAACCTGCTGAAAATTATCCCCTACCCTATTTTTGGTAACAGGTACCCCTAACCCATAAATTCATTGCCTGTCATTTTGTATCAAATTTTGTCCAGGGGTACTGACCCTGACCCTTATGAATTGGACCCCCACCCCCTATGTATTGACCCCCACCTACTAGGCCGTTCTCATACAAACGCTTGCTGGCTATGCCGAGCAGACGAGCAAGCAGCAGAGGAGGAGGAGGGGAGGGAGGAGAGAAGAAAGAAGAGGAGGACGAGGAGGACGAGATTGTCTATGAAGAGAAGGAGGAAGAGGAGGCCAATAAGCTCGAAGAGGGGAGTTGTGATGACCTCAGGTCAGAGGGGAAGCAGGAACCAGTGACGTCGGAGTTAAGATAAGTCGGAAAAGAAGAGGAGCAACCAATATCTGAGGGCGCCTAGATGGCAGATGAAAAAACATTCCTAGGAAAGGTATCAGAGACCTGTGAGGCATCCTAGTCGGTTGTTGAAATACGTCTGCAAATGGGCGTAAGAATTCGTGAAATCGCAAACTTCTGAAAATTCGCAACTATCGGATGATCGTTCTCAACGAATCACACACAATGTTTGCTATGTTCGGATGTAGAAAGAGCAAATGTGCCTGACTGAACTTGTTCTGCTCTTGGACTGATCTGCTCTGATCCTGCTGGTCGTCCAGCTCCTTTATGCAAGTCCACCGCCCAAAGGAGTACAGGCCGCAGCTCGCGGACTCCAGCAAGCCTTTGTCTCGAGACGCTCAGATGCGCGAGGTCCTGCTCCTCCTGCTCCTGCTCCTCCTCCTCCTGCTCCTGCTCCTGCTCCTGCTCCTCCTCCTCCTCCTGCTCCTCCTCCTCCTCCTGCCCCTACTCCTACTGCCCCTGCCCTTCCCCCTGCCCTGCTCTTCTTGCCTCCTCTCCTGCCCCTGCTCCTGCCTTTGCCCCTGCCCCCCCCTGCTCCTGCTCCTACTCCTGCTCCTGCTTCTGTCCCTTCTTCCCCTTCCTCTCCCCCTGCTTCTCCTCATGGAATTGAAATCTGCGAGCAGTCACTGGGACTGGGTGCCGACGATGTCAAGTTGGGTGAGGATGAAGAGGACGAGGAGGCTCCTGCTCCTCCCTCCCGACGGGCGATGGTGATGGTTCTGTCGCCTGCTCGTTGCTCGTCATGACGTGAGTGCAGAATGGAAACGGAGAGATCTCGCGCATCCGCGAGCTAGAGGCAAAGAATCTTGAGCTGCAAAACAAGATATCACAGCTCGAAGCCAAGAAAGATGAGCAGGTAGGTGAACGTTGAGCACTCAGGAGTGTGACGAGCATGACAGGTCGAGACTATCAAGAAGCTTGCAAACTCAAGGATGGCGAACATCGAGAAGAAGTTTCAAGAGAAACTTGCAGCGAAGGAGAGAGAGTATGAGATGACTGACATGAAGGAAAAGTTGCTGATAGCCCACAAGGTGTGAAGACTTACAGGCTTCAGCGTCAAGTGACATGCAAGAGGTCAGCTCGCATGACGTTTGCTGGTGTGCGAGTGAGAGTCGTGGTTGAGCAGATGGTCTTGTTGAAAGGAAGGGTCTCACAGTTAGAGAAACAGCTGACGGGTTTAGGTTTGTTTCCTGCGCGTGCTGAAGCCGTTTCTCACCTGGGACCTGCAGGCGTCGAACCCTCGACGAGCGTCTCGCCCATGTCGCTCCCGTGAGGCTGCGGATGGGAGGATGGAGAAGTTTGTCTGACATGCAGGACAGTGAGAGTCGGCTGCTTGCTGAGATCGAGAAGCTGCGAGCGGAGAATTCGAGCTTGAAGAGGTGAAGACTGCTCTCTGTGACCTGTTGTCTCTCCAGTCCCTCCCCCTGCCTCCCTCTCCTCGTTCCTCTCTAGTTGCCTTCCTTCCTTCTTTCCTTCCTTCCTGTTGATGTTTTTTCCCCCTTGTCCTTATCCATCGCTCCAGTCGCCAGATGAACGGCTCATCGAAGTCAGTCGAGGGGTTGGAAGCAGAGAACAGGTCGAGAGATGGCGGGAGGGGACACGAGGCCTCATGACGCGCATCTTGCAGAGAGCTGAAGCAGATGGTCGACAACCTCACAGCTGCCAACTCGAAGCTCGTCTCCTCCACCAAGGTCAGGCAGAACCTGTCGTTGTCTCTCCGTTGAGAGTTCTTGTCTCAGGAGAAGATCTCCCCGATGGAGAAAGTTCTTGACAACTACAAGAATACGACCGACCACAACACGTTGAACGATGGCTCGAGTGCGATGAGCGAGCAAGTGAAGAAGCTTCAACAAGTGAGCCTCTCCTCCTCTCCTCCTCCCCTCCTCCCTGACTGCATCGTCTCCTCTGCCCCTCAGGTCATCTTGGATGAAAGCAACGCGCGCAAGAAGGCAGTGGAGGAGTTGGAAGCTCTTCGACAGGTTGAGTCTGCTCCCTGTGACTTCTCCTTCTCACGTGGAATGCAGAAAATGTCTTCCAAGTCCGACCAGTCGAGCAAGTCTCTTTCTGACGCCCAGTCCAGTGTGAAGCAACTCCAGCTCAGGTCCAGCTCAAGTTGCCTTGTCGTTGTTGCGCATGTGTTTTTTTGTTTTCTCACCTGATGTGTATTGCTTCTTGTCCTGCCCGCCTTGTGTATCTTGTTCGTCACTTGTTATCTCCTTCTCTCTTCTATCTCACAGCCTTCACTGTCACCCTCACGCATCTCACTCGTCGTTCGCTCTGCCCTCTCAGTCTCTCTACATCGCATGCTGATGTCTCGTTGTGCTTCAGCGTGTGCTGCCTGCCCCTCCTGACCTCATTGCAGCGTGCACGAGAAGGAGAAAGAGATGGCGATCTTGAAGCAGAACTTCAAAGCACAGCAGGTGAGTTGACATGTCCCATGAGGTTGGCACTGAAAGGGTGGCAGGATGACTTCACCATCAAGGAGAAAGACTTGCAGCGACAGGTACTTCCTCTGCCTCCTCTGCCTCCCTCCCTCCTCTCCCTTCCTCTCCCTCCCTCTCCCTCCTCTCCCTCTCTCTCCCTCCTCTCCCTGCCTCTCCCTCCCTCCTCTCCCTGCCTCCCTCCCTCCTCTCCCTCCCTCCCCCTCCCTCTCCCTCCCTCTCCCTGCCTCTCCCTGCCTCCCTCCCTCCCTCCCTCCCTCTCCCACCTCTCTTGCCTCTCCTGCCTCTCCCCCTCTCCTTCCCTGGTGTTCCTCCTCCTTCTGCTGTCTCCTCCTCCTCTCTTTCCTCTCCTCCTTTTTTCTTTTCTTATTTCCCGTCCCTCACCTTGATTGCTTCTTCTCTTCACCCAACTTGTCCTTCTCTCACATGGTAAGCGATGTCTGCGACAGATCAAGATCTTGCAAGAAGAGAATGAAAGATTGAACAAGGAGGGAACGTCAAAGTTGCAGGTCTTCCTCCTTCCTCCTTCCTCCTCCCAACCTCCTCCCTCCTCTCTACCTCCTCCCGCCTACCTTACTGTCCGTCATCGTCCATTTTCTCTCCTCTTTCCTCTCCCTCCTTTTGCCCATCCACCCTCTTCCCCCCCCTCCTCCCCTCTCATTCTGCATCTCCTCCTCCCTCCAGCCCTCTCGCTCGTTGCTCACTCCCAGCAGGAGACCAGGAGTCGCCTCAGGAAAGGAGGTCGCCGCGTCCTCGCCGACATCAAAAACCTCAGAGTCGCCATGGACGCCGCCAAGCAGGGGACGGTGAGAGAGCAGAGGGGAGGAGGAGGAGGAGGAGGAGGAGGAGGAGGAGGAGGAGACGAAAAGGGAGCACGGAGGGGAGGGAGGAAGAGAAGAGGAGGAGGAAGTTATCGTTGAGACTTTTGCGACAGAACACGCTCAAGCAGGAGCTGCTCCCTATCATGAAGTCCTTCTACCAGGTCTACCTCCTCCTCCTCCTCCTGTCCCTTGCTCTTTCCTGCTCCCTCGCCGTCCTCTCACCGCTCCTTGATGTTTTCCTGCATCCTGGCATTGAGTTAGCTTCTCACCTCCATGTCCTTCTTCTTGCTCGTCTCACACTCGTTTCAGCCCCTCAAGAAAGCTGTACAGAGAATCGAGAAGATCGAGTCTGGGTGAAAATTCCTCCCTCCTTCCTTGCCGCCTTTTCTTAATCCCTTCCATCTCTC
>NW_005434642.1:512238-524590 GCF_000315625.1 Guillardia theta CCMP2712
ACGAAGGGGACAGAGAAATTTTTCGAGTTCGATCGCACGTTTGGCCCCAACTCAACGCAGGAGCAGGCAAGAGGAAGAGAGGGGAGGATGGAAGGGTGGTGGAAGGAGAGAGGGGGACAAGGGGGGGATCAAGAAGTTGAAGGGGGGAGGGGAGCGAGCCTTGGGGAGTTGGGGGCCGGGGAGGGGAAGGGGGGGGGGGGGGGGGCAGAAGGGGGAGGGGGAGGAGGAGGAGGAGAAAGACTGACTGAAGGTCAGGTGTTCGAGGAGGTGGAGGCTTTGGTCACCTCCGTGCTGGACGGATACAACGTGTGCATCTTCGCGTATGGTCAGACGGGGTCAGGAAAGACTTTTACCATGGAGGTGAGGGATGAGGAAGAGAAGGAGGGGGGAGGAGAAGCTGTGGGAAGACCAGGAGAGGCAGCGAGGAGAGGAGGGGAGAGCAAGGGGGAGGGAGAGGAAAGGATGAGGATGAGGAGGATGAGGATGAAAGGAGGGATTATTCTTTTCTAAAGTTGTTGTCAGGGATCGAACCAGGAAAAAGGAATCAACCCAAGAACGCTTGCAAGATTGTTTGAGATGGTGCCGCCACTGTTTTTGACCTCTTCCCCTTCCCCTTCCCCTGCCCTTGCCCTTTTCTCTCCCTTCCTCCTCCCCCCTCCTCTCACTGTCTCGCCTGCAGATCGCCAACAAGAGTCAGGACTTCACCTACACCGTCGAGTTCTCCATCCTCGAGATCTACAACGAGGAGATCAAGGATCTGCTGGAGCCCGGGGGTAACAAGAAGTTGGAAGTCAGACAGGTCACTTCCATTCCCCCACCGCCTCCCCCTTACCCTCCTACAGGGTCCCGATGGAAACTACGTACAAGATCTCTTTCTTGCTAGGGTATTTGCGTTGCCCCCTTTCCTGCTGCCATCCTCCTCCACCTCCTCCCCTATATCCTGCGCCTGCTCCTCCTGCTCCTTCCTGTCCTTCTCCTCCTCTTTCTCTGTCTCCAGTTCCTCGTCTCTTCTGATTGCTCGCAGGTCTCATCCTATGAAGAAGTTATCAAGTTGTGGAGCAAGGCGAGGGACAACAGGTTCACCTCTCCTCCCGCCCTTCCTTCTTCCCTTCCTCCCCCCCCCCCCTTCCTCTTTCTCTTGTCTCCTTGGCTTTCTCCTCGCTCTCTCCTCTCCCTCCTTCCTTCTCTGTTCTGCTCCTCTCCTTCGCCCTCCCTCCCTCATGTCAACCGACCCTCAAGCTCCTCCTCCCTCCATGTCCTTGTCTTCTCCTCCTCCACCACTTTCCTGCTCACTTCCTGCAGGACCACCTTCAACAACAACATCAACGAACACTCCTCCCGCTCTCACCTTGTACTCTCCGTGTACGCACGAGGAGAAAACCGTTCGACAGGAGTTCAGTCTTACGGCAAACTCCACCTCGTTGACCTCGCTGGTATGCCCCTCCCCCCCTTCCCCCCCTCCTCCCCCGCTTCCTCGTCCTCGTCCTCCCTTCCTCCTCCTTCTCCTGCTCCTCCCTTCCTCCTCCCCCTGCTCGTCCTCCATGTCAGCCTTGTCCTCCATCATTGCTTTTTTCAGGTTCAGAGAGGTTATCTCGTACGAACGCTACCGGCGATCGCCTGAAGGAAGCACAGGTTTCCTTCCAGCCTTCTGCTCCTCCTCCTCCTCATCATCCTTCTTCCTCCTTGCTCTGCTCCTGCTCCTCTTCCTCCCTGCACCTCTCTCTGCTCCTTTTTCTCCTCCTCCTCCTCCTCCTCCTCCTCCTCATCTTCATCTCAGAACATCAACAAGTCTCTCTCTGCCCTCGGCGACGTGATAGCAGCGGCGGCGGGCAAGCAGGGGCACATCCCCTACCGCAACTCTAAACTGACTCACGTCCTCCAAGACTCGCTCGGACAAGGTGAGACAACTGCTGATTCGCGCGTCCCTGACACCTCTCCTCCTCCTCCTCCTCCACCTCATCCTCCAGACTCCAAGACCCTCATGATCGTCCAAAGCTCCCCCCTCGTCCGCGACGTCGGCGAGTCCATCTGCTCTCTCCAGTTCGCCACCCGTGCAAGGTTCTCATACTCCTGCTCCTCCTTCCTGCTCATCCCATTCCTTCCTTCCTTCTCCTCCCTCCTCCTTTGCCCTCCTCCTGATCCAACTTGTAGATCCGTCGAGCTTGGCCAGGCGAAGAAGCATGTTGTTCCTGGTAAGGGTTTGGAGGAGGAGGAGGAGGAGGAGGCTGACATGATGCCGAAGGACGGAAGAAGTGAAAAACACGCTGCGAGCTGGTCGGTAGCTAGAAAGTTCCTCAACAAAACAAACAAACAAAACAATAAATTATTTTTTCCTCCGCCGTTCTTCTCCATTGCTCTTTCCTCGTCTTCATCTCTCCTTTCATCTTCTTCATGTACAAGTTTCGCATCACTCGTCTGCCTTCATCGCGGCATTCGAGGAAGCATGATCTACTCAGCGTCAGCTCCCTCCCCCCCACTCTCCACAACTTCTCTTACCGCTGCCCATCAACTTCACCATCGTTGTCGACATGTCCGAGCTCTCCATCTTTGCGCTACTGGCCAGTCGCTTCATTGCATCGGCCAGCGGAGTGTGAAACCCGATCTTGCCGCACCTGAAGTCAAGCACCAGGATCAGGGTGAGCGAGGACGAGGAGGGAAGGGGGAAGTTGACAAGTGAAGGTTGAAGAGCAGAGGGTGACATGGGAAGGCAGGCAGGCAGTGAGAGTGGAAGGAAGCAGGGAGAGCGGGAGGGGAGGAACCAAGGAAGGAGGAAGGAAAGGGAGTGGGGGAGAGGGAGAGAGAGAGGGAGAAGGTGGGGGGAGAGGGAGAGGGAGAGGGAGAGGGAGGGGGAGGGGGACGGGGGATGAGAGACAAGGCATGAGGTTTCAGCATCACTTAAGAAGAGTCTCCGTGTCGACGTCTGGGTCTGAGGCGAGCAATTCCTTCTGTCGCATAGAAATGAGATGGAGGCAACAAGCAGACATGTCAGGACTACCAACACTTGCCGTAGCTCCTCGTGAAGCACCTCCTTCTCCTCCTTCTCCTCCTCCACTTGATCTTTAGTGGCTACATCGAGTAGTTGCAGGAAGGAGACAAGCACCCCACAGCAGACTTTTGCAATAGAGGATGTCTTGACAACCAAGGCGCACGAGCTTGTCCTCAAGGATTGAAGTTTCGATGCATCTCCGGTTGTGTTCGATTCATTTGTATGCTGCAGCACGATTACCGCTGTATGTCACACTGCTCCACTCCTGCACCTTCGATATGTGCCCGTGCAATCTTCTCGCTATCACCGTCAACCTCCTGCCCTCCTCCAACTGCGAAACTATCAGCACCTTTGTTGCACTCCAAGCATCAATCGAGTGCCTGAAGGATCAGCGAAGATGGCGGGACATACAAGGACAAGAGCTGATCGAATTTCTTTGTATCTGCCTGATCTGAAGTTCCAAAAGTAGCAAAACATCATCAAATAGGAAACAATAACAGCGAAATAAAGATTGCCTGTCGCAATTGTGTTCAACATATACTCTAACACCATCAACCTCGCTGGATTGCATTCTCCTGTACCTCGTTATCACTGACGATGTCCAGGGTCAAAGACTGTTAAGGGAATACCAACGGTTTTGACGAAGATTTCCTCAAAGTCCTCTGGATCACCTTCTTCTCTGCATTTCTTTGGGATCAGGAAAGTTCAAAGTCATCAATCATGGTGCACCTTATGATGTCGTCTACTAGACTGACCAAGAGTGACGGATAAAATTCATTCAAGATCTTCTGACATTCCTTGTCAACCTGTGTCGAAGTTCTCAGCTTCGCGAAACTGCGTGCATTGAATCAAACAGGACCGGGGAAGCTTTATCGCCCTTCTTGGTCAAGTGAGGGAGACTGATGCTCGGGAGGGTGTGCAGCTCATCATTTGTGGACAGACAAATAAATCTCGTTGCCAACCGAAGCACCTAGAACGATCATAAGTCCTTCCCATCGGAGGAAGCATCTTGAATCCTGCCCCTGCCCCTGCCCCTGCCCCTGCCCCTGTCCTCCTGCCTTTCCTGTTTCTTGGGCTCTCTGATCTTTCATGGATGTTGCTCTCTTGTTCGACGAATTACCTTGTCGTCCTTTGGAATGCCTTCTTCCTCAGCAACTCGCTTGCAAGCAGTCATGATGGTATTGGAGAGGAGGCATGAGAATTCAGGAGTCTAAGCAACAAATGACTATCAGCTAGAGCAGACCAGAAGGAAGATTTCCAAAGAGAATAAAAATCTCACTCGTAGCAACATGGAGGCCAGCAACGGATCTGAACGCTCGATCAAAGGCTCCATGTCACTCATCAACTTCAAAACGTCCTTCCAGAAGCAGTCATACTATCTCTTCTTCCAATCCAAGGGGACACCTTTTCTTTGCTCGAATTTGAAATCAGATTGCAAAGGCGGAAAGTAGCATCTGGGAGGCTGCTTAAAACACCATACGGAACATGCCCACACAATACCAGTCTCTGCGACATGCCTGACTCCGGACTCGTGGACTGCTAATGGAAGGTGAAGACGCAATGTAGACCTGTTAGCAACAATCAATTTGCCATCATAGAAACGAAGCGCTCTATACAAATAAGAGGTTAACGGGTTTGTGCGATACTCGACTTCAATAATCTTCAATGCCTACATATATGTTCAGAAGATCTCAACATCACTATCTTCACCTCCCACCTGTGTATATAATTCTTGGAAATCCCCAAGGATGGCGACCATCTCTTGCAAAACCTTGCTTGCAGCTCTTGCTTTCTTCTGATTTGTGCTAACGTTTGATAATCCATTCACCACGCCCAGAGTCTATGTAGATTCGGCAATCAAGATGAAATTTGTGTTAGGTTTGCAACACCTTTGATTGCATGCGATATGAATTTAGAAGTCCATTGAATTCTTTACGAAACAGTGCTTTGTCCGGTTCATTGGCCCACACCTACTCATTCCATGCATCAAACATGTACTACACTTCGTTTTCACGACCTGTCGCCTTACTGACAACGGCAATTCTTTCACCAGGTCTGGACTCTGTGCTAGAGTGACCAGATATGACACGGGCACTTTGTTCAAATTCGAGAAAAGTGTCTGGACCGCAAGCGTCAGCCTCCCCTCCCCTCTCCCCTCCTCATCAACACAATAGAGTACCAGAGGGATATCCCTGAGCTCTGGAATGGATATGTAGGGAAAGCACTTCTCAAGCAGGGCAAGCTTCTTCTCTGTCGACATGCTCTCAACTTTCGAGAGCAGTCGATCTTTCAGCCGAGTAAGAATTTCCTTGTGCTGCTCGGCGCTGCAACAACAAGATTCAAACGAGAAACAAGATTCAAACGAGAAACAAGATTCAAAAGAGAAACAAGATTCAAAGGAGAAACAAGATTCAAACGAGAAACAAGATTCAAAGGAGAAACAAGATTCAAAGGAGAAACAAGATTCAAACGAGAAACAAGATTCAAAGGAGAGACGTCTGAGTACACAGCGACATGCAACCATCCTCATGGGACCCACCGGGAGATACCCATGAGATCCAGCCATTCCTGAGCAGGAGAGCAGGAGGGAGTTTGCAGTGAATTCTCTGAAACGAAGTTCTTGATGGCCGTCCTTGGATCCTTCGCTGTTGCCAGGCATTCTCTCAACGCATTTCCGCCCTGTACACCCACCGGGCGAAGGTCCTTCCCTTGCATGGCAAACTCTTGCAACGATCCAACGCAATTATCCTAACAAAACCGAGGATCAGATCAGACTACATAAAGGCATTCTAGGAGACAAGACCAAAACGTACACCACCACAAAGATCTCTCAATCTCCCCATCCCCACCTGGTTTCCACCTTTGTTACTTCTCCTCCCCCCTTGCCTCCTGCCTTCCTCTACAGACCGCTGACTCTACCATCCCAGCTTCTCTTCAGTCTTTCTCGCGTCCTGCCATCTCCTACATCCTTTTCTCGTTCCACATCTGCCGCTCATCGCCCGTCGCCATCACCCCCCGCCTCCCGGCTATGCTCAAGTTTCATCGTGGAATGCGCGGGAAATGAAAACCCCTCATCCCCACTCCTCCTAGCACTGAGAACTGAATCGGACTACAGCGGCGGCGCGGCGGCCCGGTGACTCAGGGCCGAGTGGGCATTCCGACTCCGGACCCGGCGCCGGGCGTCCGACCGTGGCCCCCCGGGAGTACGAGCCCGGTCACCGTCTTGCCAGTGCGGACGGTGTCGGATTTTTTACTCAAAGTTAAGTTAAAAATCAGTACGAGGACCAATCAGGAGAGTCGAGGAGGCTTGACCCTGACACTGTCGCACAGGCCAAACGGCGAGAAGAGAAAAGACAGCGAGAACCAAACCTAAACCTGCCGATCGGACTCTGTGATCACTCTGAGGGGGGTCCGGCCCGGCCGGGCTGGCGCGGACTGAGTCGGCCCGGACGGTCGGGCCCGCCCGGGCACTCAGCCGGCCTGCCAGTGCGAACCGTAACTTGATTACGAGCAACGAGCCTCTAAGAGGCCTTCTCTTTTACTCAAAGTTAAGTTAAAAAATGAATGACTCACCTCAGTACTGGCAAAGATACGCTGGGTGACGGACGACTCGCCGCCCGGCTCAGCGCCATTGAGGGGGTGGGTTGTTAGTAAAGCCTATCACTGCTCAGGGGTGGGGGTGGTACCGGGTTCGTAGGTGTCTGTAAGGCTTCCGTGTATTCGGAGATGGTTGGCATGGCGAAGGGGTGGGGGGGTGGGGAGGGGTCAGTCCTTAGCATCAGAGGAGTCACTGTTGGGGCATTAATGAAGGGTGGGTGGTACTACCCACCCTCGTTATTTACATATGTTGACAAGAGAGTCAAAGCCTTCAAGCCAGGGGGTTACCTTGATCGCATCCTAAGGGGGGGGTAGTCTAACCCTCGGCTCGAACGCCCATGGTGGTAATTGCGAGGATATGTTGGGGGTGGAGGACGGAAATTCAAGGGGGTGGTCATATCCCGAAGGCAGAACTCGGGAGGGGTGGGGGGGGTGGAGATCCCTCTGCATGGCTGGGGAAGAGGGGGGTGGAGGTCATCGCATACTGACTCGGGGCGCGGCGCGCGTGGGCAATGCGGCGGCACAGTATGAGCGAAGTGGGAGGGGGAAGAGGCGCGGTGCCCCCCCAGGCGCTCATGAGCAAGATCAGGATAAGCCCCTCGGAAGATGCTCCCGTTGCAAGCGGAAGGGCAGGCGATGACGTTGAATGGGGTCAACCAGAGAAGGCGATTCGATACACCTATGACGAAGAGCTGGAGGAGTGGGAGACACGGAGAGTATACATCATTCTGTCAGAGAAGCCCTTTGCCAAGGGTGGAGCGAGGGTTTGTTACAAAGCAAGACAGCTTCACCGTGATGGCACCACAACGCTTTCGGTACGCATGACTGCTTGTTGCACCTCAATGTAGGGTCGTAAGCAGAAGACTTGTTTCTGGTCTTGATTTTCCTAATTCTTGATCTTGATCTTGTCTTGATCTTCCATGTGTCGTTGTTTTGACTATGATATCATCCCCATTGGAATGTCCATACATGGTCGTAAACGATGCGTCTTCGCAGGTCGCGAAAATGTTTATGAAGGACCATCTTCCGGAAGATTATTTCAACGAATGCATGATTCAGGTCAGACAGCTGCCTATCGCTGAATGTCAAATCTTTGCCAACGACTAACACCGTTTGCACAGTTGCTGGCAAGGTCCTATGCTAAGACTTTCAATGAACTTGGATTGCAGAGGCAATTACAGTTCTTGCCGGTTGGTGTGTTCAAGCTCAGTGAAAGGGGTGGGGCACTGGTGAACATAGAGCCGATGCTTGAGGGAGACTATGTGAAGCACAATGACAATGACGGGCATGTCGATACGAATGACATGTATCCACAAGTAATTTGTTTAAACTTTGATCAACATGAGCTGATCTTCTTTCTTTACAGGCCTTCAGCCATTACACGTGGGAAGCAAGTGGAAAAAAAGTGATTAATCATTTGCGTCATCTATCAGTTGTTTGACAATCTCTTGATTTCGCAGTTATTAATTTGCGACATTCAAGGAGTTGGTGATTATTACACAGATCCTCAAATTCATTCCATTGATGGTACGGAGTTCGCTGCTTATTTGTTGTCTACCCTTTGATAGTTTTACAAGGGGAAGGGTTTGGAAGTGGAAATATGGGCCCAGAAGGAATTCGACGTTTCTTTTTGACTCACAAGTAGGCATTGTTTCTTTCTTGATTGATACTCATTCTGCGCAATAGGTGTAACAAAGTTTGTAAGTGGCTAGAGCTCGAACCTGTCAGCGACCCGCTCAAGAAGAGAGAAGAAAAGTCCAAATACAACATTCAAGAAAATTCCAAGTCCGATGGCTCAAAGAAGCCAGCGAAGTAAGCTTCTCAACATCGCCAAGTCACGTCTGAAATTCTTGCAGGTTGTGGTCATCTGGTGCTTCATATGCAGGTGCAATCATGCGGGCTATCAAGGTTCATTTCCTTTTACCGTCTTGTTCTCTGTGATATTCATTCTCGCAGTCCGCTGCTGCTCCTATGAGCCCTCGTGGCCGATCTCAGAGCCCAGAGGCGAGAGCCAGACCTGGTGACCATTCTCCACCCGGCTCGCCTCTTGGAAGAGAAGTGCGACTTCAGACGATTGAAGATGAACATGCAGAGGTGACATAATTGCTGAGGACGTTGCGTGTTTTCATTTTTTTGCTGCCTAGGAGGAGCATTCGGCTGCTGCCCCTGTCAAGTTTGATAGAAAGTATGTCTACTCTGATCTCGTCGTTGTGGACATGCATTCGATTGCCAATAATCCTATTTGCAGGAAATCTCGATCTGCAATGATGGGTAGACGTCCGGCTGTTCCCGGAACGATGATGACACATCGAGATGAAGATGATCAAGCAAATCATCATGCTGCATCTCTGCGATCTATGCCTGACACGTCCCGCAAATATTCAGAGGATTCAAGTGGCATTCTCAGACACAGTGCAGATTCGACCGATGGCGATGCTGCTCGCGGGGGCCGGCAACCGCAAAGATTAGTCAGGAGTAATTCCATCTCTGAGCGCAAATGAATTCAGCATTCTTCTTGGCCTGGCCCTCGTCATTTTTTTTGAAGCTTTGACTTTTCAAAACTTGAACGCTCTAACGCAGCCCAGCCACGCCGGCCCGGGGGGCCGCCGGCCGCTGCAAGGGCATCCGTCAGGCCCGGTCACCGCGCCCGGCGCACTGATCGGACTTTGAGTAAAATGATCGGACCGTATCGGACGCCGGCCGCCGGAGTCAATTTTCATTCGGGGCCCCGGTGACGGACTGGACTCCGTGCTCGCCTCAGTATCAAAGTTGTGGGAAAACCCGATGAAATGCCCGTGTAGGTGAAGCTGATGGCGAGCGAAGCGATGGGAAGGAGAGGATGAAGAGGAGGAGGAGGAGGAGGGGACGGGGAGGGAGAGACAGAATTAGGAGGAGGTTGAGGAGGAGGAGGAGTGGGGACTTCAAGCTCCATCCACCCCATTCATTGTTCCTATGTTGATTTCTTGCCGATGATGGTTGGAAATTCAATCCGGGAGATATTTCTGCACTTGTCAGAATTCATGTTCTCGTCTCCGGGCGATGAGTGAAACTGCTTCTGTTTTCAGAGTAAAAGTCGATTGGGGGGATCGTAAGGGGTTTTTGTGAATTGATGAGTCATAGGAGGATGCAAATTCATGTGAGCTAGGAGATTTTCTCTCGTTTTAACTTTCAAATGTGTGATACGATCTTTGGTTGTCCTTGTCAGCAGAAGCTGAACAATCTGTAGATGATCCTCATGTTTGAAGCAGAAGTGGATCCATCCATCGCAGTCATTGTTCCATGAACTAGACATCGACTCTTGAAGCCTTAGCATCTCTTCTCCAAACATCCATCTCTCAAGATGTTAGTTTGAACTTCCTTGCAGGTCGTAGGCAAAAGTCATTCTTGAGCAGCAACGATTTTCGACATTTTCGCTATACTGTACCGGCCGCTTGGATCGAGAAAGATCACGAGAGGATTATGAAACTTTTCAAGAGGATAGCCAAGGTTGCGACCAAGTCCAAGAAGGACAACACAGATGTCGTAGCTCCACTAGCAAAGCCAGCAAGTGAGCAAGATACTAAGGTTATCGCGAAACCATTGCCTTCCGGTGTGGTCGCAAGCGCGGTTGTGCAAGATGAAGAAACGAGACAAGATCCATCGGTGCAGCAAGGTGAGCAAGCGCCGAAGGTTCGGGAGGATGTAGATGTACCCACGAGCAGACAAGCCACACCAGCATCGACAACCAAACAGGACTTGACTGAAGAGCTTGAGCAGCTCAAGCAAAGAAACTTAGAGCTAAAACAGAAAAACAAGTTCTTGATCAACCTGGTATTTCTCAGCTTAATGCAAGCAGCCTTACTGACGATTTGACAGCTTGCAGTCTCAGAGTTGGATGAAGAGACATTAAGGAATGAACTGAAGCAGCTCCAAGGAGTGAAATCGTGAAATTCTGATCCGCAAAAGACCTCGTGTGCACACCGCAATTGTATTAATAAGGAAGAGAAGATCAATGGTTAGTCTTGCTTCTTGATGACGCATCTTAGATGTAAATTACAACTACACATTCCGCACTTCTTTGACGTCCTTGTCTCATCCGCTTCACGACCAGCTGAGGATGTTTCCGCTGCTCTTTCCTCCAGGAGCATGGTGCACCTTGACACTGGAGGCTCCGGTGTCACCGAAGCCCTTGGCGGGCTGCACGTTGGTGGCCTTGTTCTCAACTCCACACCCGATGCGGTTGTCAACGAACTCTCCCTTCCTTGCCGCACGAGCAGCAGGTGCCGCTGGCTCACTGGCCACAGACGAAGCGTTGGGGTCACGCTTCTTGATGGGAGCCTGGCGCCAAGATAAGCTCGATGCTTACAACCTCATCCTCCACTCACCGGAGCGGAATCATCTCCCCAGCCAAAGCTAGTGCCCATCGCGTTTCCTCCGCCAGGAGGAGCATGGAGGCGAGTGGAAGAGCGACCACTGCTGTGGTCGTGAATCAAATGTGCCTGGTTGATCTAGACGAGCGTGTCAGGTATGAGAAACATATAATGAAAGAGACATGGCAGAGTAACTATGTCTTCACAAACATGACAACGGAAGAGAATGGTGGTTGTGGTGGTGTTGGAAGGGTGATGATAATGAGAGATAGAAAGGAGAAGGGAGAGAAGGGAGGGAGGGAGTTAGAGGAATGAAGGAAGAGGAGGAAGTAGTTAGAGGAAGGAAGGAAGATGAGGATCATATCTCAAGGAGGAGAGCAGGACGTGTCGGATGTACCGATGCCATGAACGCGAACTAGCAGAATATCGTCGCTTGTCCGGTTTTGTAGGGTTTGAGCAGGGGAGAGTCGAGCTTTTCCGGGGAGAAAATAATTTAGAGATCACTGATATAGTTTATGAAATATATTTTGGAATTTTGAATATTAGCAGTAATATTTGAATATATATTGATAGATTCGTATATTGGAACCCTTTCATGGGAATATCACCTAAATCATTTGAACTATACCGGTGCAGGGCTTTGTCTCGCTCATCATTTTTGAAGTACCGGTATTTTACATGTGAATTCAGTAGGTACTGGTAGTCAATTTTAGTTTCTGGTACCCCCCTGTGGTTGCAGAAAGTTAACCAACGGCAGTCTCATATTTGAACGAGAGCATACCACATCCCCGCTCAGCCACCTTTTTACACGCCTTTTCAAAAACGTTCCTTTTCGGCGGCCCGGCCTGGACTATCATCAGTACTAGCGACTGATGTGAAAGATCGTCCGGGTTAAAAAAAGAACTTGCTTGAAACCCGGCCCTGACCCGCCCCCCCGGCCCGGGCCCACTGGGCCAGGGGGTGCGATGGCCGCCGCCCGGGCCGCTGCTCACTGCGGCCCCGCTGGAAACCGTTGAACATTCAAGTTACTGATAATGACTCACGGTGATGCGGCAGTGCGGCGCCGCGGTGACCGCTACTCGGCGCCGGGACTGTCGGCCCGGCGGCCACTGACTTCACAGAGTTAAAAACTTGCAGTGAGTTGCAGTTACGGTGAATCATTGCGGCTCAGTCATGTGAGGACTCAGGACTTGAAGAGTCGCTGTTGGATGTCCAACGGTATTAGTAATGTGATTGTTGACGTGACTTCAAGCCGTCCGTCACTAGGTCATGTTTTTCTTGGTGGTTGTCAGTGATACAGTAAGTTTGCAGCTGTTTCTGCACTTGTGGCATGTAGCACAAGAAACGACCGTTTGCAGCAAGATTTTTCAATTCAAACTGACAAAAGAAGCTCTGGGGGACGGAGGAGGAGGAGGAGGAG
>NW_005434642.1:524902-530147 GCF_000315625.1 Guillardia theta CCMP2712
TGAACGTCAAGTTCAGAGTACAGCAGATCTGTGGATATCAGATTCAGGACTTAGAGGTCGGTATCGTGTGTTCCCCAGCCATCATGGTCGAAAGGAGCTGCTCACATACGAATTTCAGGAAGTGAGATCAGAGCTGGATAATTCATCAGGCTGCGAAGCGACATGCGATCATGACTTACTTCAATTGAGTGCTGACAACTTTGATGTTGGCAACATTTCTGAGCTGGGGAATCTGCTGGCAAGGTCAGGGGGAGGCAGGCGGGCGGATAGAGGGGCTAACGGCCATCTGCATCAACATGATGCCAACGCTGTAGGTGTCGAAGCGATCCGGACTCATGGCCTGAGAAGAGCGTGAGGGGAAGGGAGAGGAGGAGGAGGAGGAGGGAGAAATTAGAGCACGAGGGAACGAGGGAAGGACGGAGGGTAGGAGGAGGGAGGAGAGGGTAGGAGGAAAGATGGAAGGGTAGGAGGATGGAGGAGAGGGGAAGGGAGAAGGAGAGAGAGGAGAAGGGAGGAGAAGAGAGAGGAGAGTATTTGTCACCTGCCACAAGAAAGGGGAAGCGAGCAGCGCCAGGACTCCCTTGGGCGGTTTGGGAACATCCTGAGGCATGATGTACTGGAAGAATGTGAGAAGGGGGTAAGAGGGAGAGAGGAGGAGAAGTCGAGGAGAAACAGGGAGGGTGAGAGTTGAGGAGACGGAGTTAGAAGAGCGAGAGCGAGAGCGCGAGGGAGGGAGGGAGGAAGGTAGAGAGGGGAGACAAGAACAAGTGGAATAGCTTCACCTGCTCAGGAGGGGCATATCGAGGGTCGAGCAAGCCCTTCTCAGGATCAAAGTTGAACCTGCCGACAAGAATGAAAATTGAAGATGAGAGTGAAGTCCTGCCATGCAAACTCTTCTGCTCCCTCTCTCTCCTCCCTCTCTCTCTTCCCTCTCTGCTCTCCCTCCCTCTCTGCTCTCCCTCCCTCCCTCCCTCCCTCCCTCCCCCTGTCTCCCTTCTTTTCGCTCTCCTTTCTCCTCTCCCCTCTCCTCTGCCTCCCCTGCCCTCTTACCCGTTGCGAAGGTCCACACAAGCCCCCAGGTCGATAAGGCGGAGAGGAGCTCCTTCGGCAGTCTCGGCGACGAGAATGTTGGCAGGTTTCACGTCCCTATGACTAAGTCAGGGAGGAAGAGGAAGAGGGAGAGGGAGAGGGAGAGGGCGAGGGAGAGGGAGAGGGAGAGGTTGGGGATGGAGGGGGGATGAGGAGGAACCGGTGGACGACGCCAGCATCATGAAGGGTCTTGAGGGCCGTCAGGGTGTTGGCTGCGATCCTCTTGATCACTTCGACTTCCCGCTGCCTTCACGTCAGGCGCGACCAGCTCAAGTTCAGCTGGACCTTCTCAGTCTCCTCCGAACGAGCTTTCCCTCCAAACTTGGGGGTCTTGAACTCCTGGGGTACAAGTGAGAAGAAGTGAGAAGGATGGGGGGAGGAACGAAGCGGGAGGAGTCAGAGGGAAAAACTGAAGAGAAAGAGGGCGGAGGAGGGGGTGGATGGGGAGGAAGAGGACGAAGAGGGAGGCGGTGGATGGGGAGGAGGAGGAGTGAGTTAGTCGAAGGGATTGAGGAGAGGGGAGAGGAAGGAGGAAGTAGTCTGACCTCCTTGGGGTTGGCTTGCCTTCTGTAGAGCACTAGAGATTCAAGGTTCAATGGGAATGACGGCTCCTGCAGACAAACATGTCGGCGAGAGGGGCAGGGGAGAGCAGAGGGGAGGAGGACCATCATGTAAGACTCTAGAGTTCGACTCCCTTCGAAGTTCCAAACCAGAAGTCTGGGAGCGAACAAAGTTAGCACAACCAAGGTAGTGAGACTCTACACAAGCAAGAACACAAGCACAAGTACAAACACAATCTCCTTCTCCTTCTCCTCCTCCCCCCCTTCATTTCACTACCTTCCAGGTCCCATCACATCGCCTGCATGCAGCTGTCAGGTTTCTCCTCCTTCTCCTCCTCCTCTTTCTCCTCCTCCTCTCCCACCTGCTCGCCGTTGTGCCCCGAGAAACGTCGCAAAGTAAGCTTGCTTGCCCAACCGACGAACCCTGGAGGGAAAAAGAAAAGGGAGGGAGGGGAGAGTGGTCAACTCGTGCGGCAGGAAGGAGGCGCGTACCTCCGGTTGAAATAAGCTTCAATGTCAGCCTGATCATCATCGAGGCATCGCTTGATGACGACTCGTCCCTCCTCGTCCCTCCTTCCCTTGAGCTTTTTCCTCCCTTCCGACGTCGTGAACGCCTCGTACGCCAGCCCGAAGGTTCCCTTGCCCAGCGTCCTACCAACCTGAGCGCTCATGTCACTTTCTACCTCCCTCTTCCCTCTCTTCCCCTTCCCTTCTCCCTTGCACGCACTCCTCTGCTTCTCAAACACCGAGTCCGTTTCCTCCCCTCTTTCTCCCTCCTCCCTCCTCCTTTCCTTCTCCTTCCCCTTCGTCCTCCTCCCTTCTCCTCCCCCTCCCCCACCTTGGGGCTGATGTCGTCTGGACCCCAGTTGTCTTCACTCCTCGCGTCGATGGCCTTGAGGAAGAGCCGGTCGAGCAGACCATTCATGACGTTGGGAGGAGACAACAGGTACAGGAAGCCGAGGATGCTTCCACCCAGCCTCAGGCCGAGGTCAACGCTGCTGGCCTCCTGCTGAGAAGGTCAGGGACAAGCTTGCTGCAAAGGAGCAGGTGACATTGAGCGGAGGAAGCATGGCTGCGCTCAAGGTCGAGAGGAAATCGCTCGCTGCCGGCGCCAAAGCTGCGATGGTAAGATGAGAGATGAAGAGAGGAGAGGAGAAGAGAGGAGAGGGACACATCGATCGAGAGGGAGGAGGAAGGAGGCGTCCAACGATGATACGGGGCAGGTGAGGAAGGCAGGAGGCGATGCCTGAAAGGCTGATCGCTTCGTCGAGCATGGAGCATCGGACACCAGAGGCTCGGGGCCTACGGGAGTCTGACTGCTGAAACAAGTTAGCTGAGATCCATAGCGGATTAACTGCGCGAGAAGACAAGGCAATGGTGGAGGACAACAGTGAGAGGATAGTATGGAGATCGAGAAGAGGGCGAGAAGCGAGCGAGGGGAGAGGAAGGAGATCGAGAAGAGGGCGAGAAGCGAGCGAGAGGAGAGGAAGGAGTAGAACAAACCTTAAGTGACCTTCCCTGCTCGCCGCACCAGCCTCGAGTTTGGGTCTGCAACTTGTATGTCAGGAGCGAGAGAATCTCTGAGAGAGGAGCCGACAGGTCGGGAGTTGGTGGAGATGAAGTTGGTAGAGACTGTCCACGAATGTGTTGACATGAAACCTGAGGCGCCAGTCACTTGCGATAGAGCGGTACCACAGGGTTCAGTTACATGAAGCAAGGAGGACTGAGCAAAGGAGCATCTCCTGCGGTTCAGGGGTGAGACGACGCAGCAGCTAGCGCTGATACATGTCTCTACCTTCACTGACTTGTTCGGATCTTTCAGTTTCATCAAGTCGAAACACGACGGCATCATGCCTGGAAAAGCACAGACTCTTGTAAGCATACGCACAAAACGACAGACTTTGTGTGTGTGTGTGTGGGGGGGCAGTTGAGTGCAAGAGCTGGTAGCCAATCAATCCAACTCTCTCTTGCGTCTCGCTGTCAACAACAGATAAACTGAATTCATGCTCCTTGTCTCTCTCGCATTGCCTCGAGATCATAAGCAAGCAACGGAATTGGGGCCCTCTTACGTATCCTGCACCACCTACGTCCTAGCGACAACGCCACAAAGCGAGAGAGTCTAACACAGTTGAGGAGGAGGTGAGAGTCTGCCTGATTCTGTTTGTTCAAGACCTTCTCATCCTCTGCTCTCCCTCCCTCCCCTCCCTCCCCTCCCTCCCGCCTTCCACAATCCCATTTTCATTTCTTGCACCATTCCCATGCTCTAAACCCTACCCTGCGTATCACACCCCTACCCCCCCATCACAACCACCTACCCTACTGTAACAAAATCCTCATCACCCATGACCCTCTCAATCTACAGTTATATACCCGGTGATACCTAGTTTGACCTAGGGGGGGACCCCCTACCACAATAACTCTTCACCCTACCCTCAAATCATTTTCATACCCTACCCCCGTGCTGGGTGTACCCTACCCATCGTTGAAAAATTCTCACTGCCGCCCCCATTGATGATTTTATCAGCACTACCCCACCCCAAGAGTACCATGACCCTACCACCCTGAAGTCCCTTTCAGATCACAAAGTGGAAGTACCCCTTTATTTCAAGTGAACTTTGGGGTTCTAATTGAAAAATCTCACCCACCCCAGTCTTGGTTTCAACCACCCCCACCATAACTTTGCGTCGCCTTTGTTGTAGGGGTGACTGTCCCTCCATGAAGGGTGGGGTGGGGTCATCAAATCTGAATCTCTACAGGTTTCAACCACCCTCTAATCAAAGGGTAGTATGCGGTAGAAAGAGGGGTAATAGAATGCACACAAACTAGCGAGGTGGGTGGGGTACATCTAACAGGTATCCAGCAAGGGGTACTTGAAGCACATAAGTACGGGTAGTTCAAGTGTGTATAGTGATCACCCTAAGGTAATCCTGTAAAACTACCCCCTCCTGCCCACCTACCCCTACCCCCATTTCCAAAGGTATTTTCACCCCTTGGTAAACTTCCGAGGCGGGTTGTTAGCTCATCGCAAACATCCTTGTGCCCCCTCCCTTCCGCTCCCCTCCTGCTCCTCCTGCTCCTCCTCCTGCCCCTCGGACACAATCATCACCGGCACTTGCGGAGGAGCGGGATCGATCACCTGCTACACCTGCAAGGGGAGCTGCACGTGGACAATGAGCTTCACTGCGGCTGTGCAAGGATACTCCTCCAGCGACTACACTGCAGCCCTCGGGTCCCTCGGGTCGGCCACGGTCACGAGCACGCAAGTGGTGTATCAGTTGAATCCCACTGGGAACATGAGCTACACGCTGGTGTCAACTTCAATCGCTGTGACAGCCATCGATGGGAAGGGGACGACCCCACTGAGCTACTCGGCGGTGGAGAGCAATCTCAAGACCAAGAGCATCACGTTGATTGCGTTCCAAGACAGCGTCAAATACGAAAAGCAAGAGATGCCCCTGGCCTCTCCTACCGTGTTTGTCTTCCTGAAGGGATCTGCCTCCGTCTCATTGGCTGACTTCAAGGCAAATTTGGGCACCTTCAAGCAGGTGATCGCCACAGCTGCTGGAGTGAACGTGGACAACGTGCTCGACGTCAAC